>NC_085845.1:205801094-205851094 GCF_035594765.1 Anolis carolinensis | reverse complement strand
ATTGGCCGTCTGCAAGGACGTTGCCCGGGGGACACCCAGATGTTTTGATGGATGGCTACTGTGGGCACTTTGGTCCGATCCAGCGCCCCATTTTGCATACTTTTGGGCAAGGATTTTGGCAAAGACGGAGCATCTGGCTCAAGCCTATCCACAAAAGGTGTCCTAATTCTAGTCTGCCTGGGTGCATCTACTCTGTAGAATTAATGCAGATTGATACCCGTTTCAACTGCCCTGGCTCAATGCTGTGGAGTCTTGGGAGTTGTAGTTTGGTGAGTCGCCAGCACTCTCTGGCAAAGAAGGCTAAAGACTTGGAAAAACTACAGCTCCCAGGATCCCGTAGCATTGAGCCAGGGCGGCTGAAAGTGGTATCAAACTGCATTAATTGTATAGTGTAGATCAGTGATTCCCAAAGTGGGCACTACCGCCCCCTGGTGGGTGCTGCAGCAATCTAGGGGAGCGGTGATGGCCACAGGTACATATATCTTTCTGTTTAATTGCTATTAAATTAAAAAATAATAATTTCCAGGGTGCTGAGTAATATTTTTTCTGGAAAGGGGGTGGTAGGCCAAATAAGTTTGGGAACCACTGGTGTAGATGCACCTTCTACCACTATGTAACACTATGATTTTTGTCCCTGAGTTATAAATGTCATTTCCTAGTTGGATCTACCATAAAGACATGGGAAAAGTTTATTAAACTGCACAAACTTTGCTTTCACACCTGCACATCCTGCACATTTTGCTCTAGTTTTGCAATGAATGTATCTCATCATCGAGTCAATAGCTTTTCAATGAATATCACAGAGTCTCAAGCAATTCAACGTGGCTTGTGCCACAACAATAATAATAATAATAATACCGTATATACTTGAGTATAAGCCGACCCGAATATAAGCCGAGGCACCTAATTTTACCACAAAAAAACTGGGAAAACATTGACTCCAGTATACGCCGAGGATGGTAAATTTGAGAAATAAAAATAGATACCAATAAAATTACATTAATTGAGGCATCCGTAGGTTAAATGTTTTTGAATATTTACATAAAGCTCAAATTTAAGATAAGACTGTCCAACTCTGATCAAATCATTATTCTCATCTTCTTCAATGTAAATGTGTTTATGTATCCTTTTAATAATAATAGAGTAAAATAATACATGTAATAATAATAATAATAATAATAGGAAAATAATACATATTCTCATCTTCTTCAATGTAAATGTGCTTATGTATCCTTTTAATAATAATAGAGTAAAATAATACATGTAATAATAATAATAATAATAATAATAATAGGAAAATAATACATATTCTCATCTTCTTCAATGTAAATGTGCTTATGTATCCTTTTAATAATAATAGAGTAAAATAATACATGTAATAATAATAATAATAATAATAATAATAGGAAAATAATACATATTCTCATCTTCTTCAATGTAAATGTGCTTATGTATCCTTTTAATAATAATAGAGTAAAATAATACATGTAATAATAATAATAATAATAATAATAGGAAAATAATACATATTCTCATCTTCTTCAATGTAAATGTGCTTATGTATCCTTTTAATAATAATAGAGTAAAATAATACATGTAATAATAATAATAATAATAATAATAGGAAAATAATACATATTCTCATCTTCTTCAATGTAAATGTGCTTATGTATCCTTTTAATAATAATAGAGTAAAATAATACATGTAATAATAATAATAATAATAATAGGAAAATAATACATATTCTCATCTTCTTCAATGTAAATGTGCTTATGTATCCTTTTAATAATAATAGAGTAAAATAATACATGTAATAATAATAATAACAAATACCAGAAAATAATACAAGTAATAATAAATAGAGTAAAATAATAAATGCAATAATAATAATAATAAGATCAGAGTGAAATAATAAATGTATTAATAATTATAATAAAAAATAGAGTAAAATAAATGTAATAGTAGCAACAATAATAGAGAAAAATAATAAATGTACCATATATTCTCTAGTATAAGCTGACCCAAATATAAGCCAACCAGGACCCTCACCTGAATGTAAGCCGAGGGGGGCTTTTTCGATCTTAAAAAAGGGCTGAAAAACTAGGCTTATACTCGAGTATATACAGTAATGATAATAAAAACTTTATTTATACCCCACCACCATCTCCCTGCGGGGACTCGGGGCAGCTCACCTTGTTACAAAAGTAACAACACAAATAAATTAGGTAATAAAACAATAAGGTAATAAAACAAAAGTTAAAACAAAAGTTAATACAACAGTAATAATATCAAACAACCACCAATACAATTCAGTCAAACTTCATTGGTGGGGGGATTCTCTCAATATAATATAATAATGATTCTCTCAATATAATAATGATTCTCTCAATATAAAGAGAGAATCATTAGATTAAAATACCCAGATAGGAGGGACCTAGCAAAATTCAGACTAGAATTATAATGAGGCTGGTCATCCAATGGCTGTCTCCCCAAAGGCCAGCCCAAACATCCAAATACAGTAGAGTCTCACTTATCCAACATAAACGGGCCAGCAGAGCGTTGGATAAGCAAATATGTTGGATAATAAGGAGAGATTAAGGGAAAGCCTATTAAACATCAAATTAGGTTATGATTTTACAAATGAAGCACCAAAACTTCATGTTATACAACAAATTTGACAGAAAAAGTAGTTCAATAGGCAGTAATGCTACGTAGTAATTACTGTATTTACGAATTTAGCACCAAAATATCATGACATATTGAAAACATTGACGACAGAAATGCGTTGGATAATCCAGAACGTTGGATAAGCGAGTGTTGGATAAGTGAGACTCTACTGTATAACCACTGGAGTTCCTGGAGGATAGCAACTACTTTCAAAGTCAGGGCTGCACAATTAAACAGGAAATAACACTTTGAAATCAGGAACAGAAAATATTTCAAATATTGTTACATAGCATTCTAACAACTATCATGTCAGACGACACAGAGAAGCCATTGAAATCCACAAGCATGTGGACAACTTCAACAGAAAGGAAGAAACCATGAAAATGAACAAAATCTGGCTACCAGTATTAAAAAACTCAAAAATCAGAACAGTAAATAAAAAGCAATACTCTGAAAACAGAGGATTTCCAGACATGAATCAACCAAGGGCAGTTAACGACTCTAAACAAAGGATGCCCCAGAGGCAGGAAGAAGACAGCAGATAAGCTTTTCAATGCTAATTAAAGTGATTAACTACACAACATTCACACTGACCTCTCTCACCCTAGACTTTCCACAGATATATATTAACCTCTTTGCTTAGTTTATTCCATACCTCACAACCTCTGAGGATACCTGCCATAGATGTGGGCGAAACGTCAGGCGAGAATGCTTCTGGAACATGGCCACACAGCCCGAAAGACATACAACAACCCATAGCATTCTTGTTGTTGTTATGATGCCCTGCATTTGTCTCTTGGCTGAGATACAAAGCCACTTACAACACTCAAAAACGGTGCGATTCAAGACCTTCAAGGCATAAATATTAAAGTAGGATTAGACATACAAATGACTTCAAAACAAGGGATTCACTCCGAGTGTGCCTTCTTCCCTTGGAACTCACCGGAGGAGTCCTCGAGGAGGGCGCAGTGCTCGCCTTCCAGGGCGAAGTAGCTCTTGTCCTTCTCCCAAGCCGAGTAGCCCAGCTGGCTCCCATCAACCCAGGTCCAGGCCTGGCTCTGAGGGAAGCAAAGGCCACTGTGGTTAACCTAGTCCTGAATGCTCACGATTTTAGATGCTAAGCAGGGCCTGCCCTGGTTCAAGTTTGGATGGGAGGCCGTCAGAGTCAACGTGGATCCTGGGCCTCTCCAGGGAGGGAAACAAAGAAACACTGGCTATCTTCGCGCTGAGTTCGAATCCACCTTTTGCTTTCTCTGCAGAAGGTCCCGCATTCACAACCTATTAAGGCTGGCACTCTGTCTCCATGAACCAGTGAATCTCTATGAGGCTGACTGGCCGTCTGTTGGGAGGGATCAGATGGTGCCTTTCCAGAATGGCAGAAGGGGGTTGAAGTGGATGTCCCGGGGGAGGCGGTGTCCCTTCCAACTATAGCCCTATTTCTCCATGAACCTGTGAATGTCTATGAGGCTGGATGGTCATCTCTTGGGAGGGATCAGATTGTGTCTTCTTCCCTGGCATGGTCTTAGAGTGGATGGCCCATCCAACTCTACCCCTAGGCTTATATTCTAGCCTTTTTTCTCCATGAGTCAGCAAATGAGTCTGGATGGCCCTCTGTCAGGAGGGATCAGATTGTGTCTTCCTGCCTGGCTTGAATACAGTTGGACTAGATGGTGGTCTGGATGGCCCTCTGTCAGGAGGGATCAGATTGTGTCTTCCTGCCTGGCTTGAATACAGTTGGACTAGATGGTGGTCTGGATGGCCCTCTGTCAGGAGGGATCAGATTGTGTCTTCCTGCCTGGCTTGAATACAGTTGGACTAGATGGTGGTCTGGATGGCCCTCTGTCAGGAGGGATCAGATTGTGTCTTCCTGCCTGGCTTGAATACGGTTGGACTAGATGGTGGTCTGGATGGCCCTCTGTCAGGAGGGATCAGATTGTGTCTTCCTGCCTGGCTTGAATACGGTTGGACTAGATGGTGGTCTGGATGGCCCTCTGTCAGGAGGGATCAGATTGTGTCTTCCTGCCTGGCTTGAATACGGTTGGACTAGATGGTGGTCTGGATGGCCCTCTGTCAGGAGGGATCAGATTGTGTCTTCCTGCCTGGCTTGAATACAGTTGGACTAGATGGTGGTCTGGATGGCCCTCTGTCAGGAGGGATCAGATTGTGTCTTCCTGCCTGGCTTGAATACGGTTGGACTAGATGGTGGTCTGGATGGCCCTCTGTCAGGAGGGATCAGATTGTGTCTTCCTGCCTGGCTTGAATACGGTTGGACTAGATGGTGGTCTGGATGGCCCTCTGTCAGGAGGGATCAGATTGTGTCTTCCTGCCTGGCTTGAATACAGTTGGACTAGATGGTGGTCTGGATGGCCCTCTGTCAGGAGGGATCAGATTGTGTCTTCCTGCCTGGCTTGAATACGGCTGGACTAGATGGTGGTCTGGATGGCCCTCTGTCAGGAGGGATCAGATTGTGTCTTCCTGCCTGGCTTGAATACGGTTGGACTAGATGGTGGTCTGGATGGCCCTCTGTCAGGAGGGATCAGATTGTGTTTTCCTGCCTGGCTTGAATACAGTTGGACTAGATGGTGGTCTGGATGGCCCTCTGTCAGGAGGGATCAGATTGTGTCTTCCTGCCTGGCTTGAATACAGTTGGACTAGATGGTGGTCTGGATGGCCCTCTGTCAGGAGGGATCAGATTGTGTCTTCCTGCCTGGCTTGAATACGGTTGGACTAGATGGTGGTCTGGATGGCCCTCTGTCAGGAGGGATCAGATTGTGTCTTCCTGCCTGGCTTGAATACGGTTGGACTAGATGGTGGTCTGGATGGCCCTCTGTCAGGAGGGATCAGATTGTGTCTTCCTGCCTGGCTTGAATACGGCTGGACTAGATGGTGGTCTGGATGGCCCTCTGTCAGGAGGGATCAGATTGTGTCTTCCTGCCTGGCTTGAATACAGTTGGACTAGATGGTGGTCTGGATGGCCCTCTGTCAGGAGGGATCAGATTGTGTCTTCCTGCCTGGCTTGAATACGGTTGGACTAGATGGTGGTCTGGATGGCCCTCTGTCAGGAGGGATCAGATTGTGTCTTCCTGCCTGGCTTGAATACGGCTGGACTAGATGGTGGTCTGGATGGCCCTCTGTCAGGAGGGATCAGATTGTGTCTTCCTGCCTGGCTTGAATACGGTTGGACTAGATGGTGGTCTGGATGGCCCTCTGTCAGGAGGGATCAGATTGTGTTTTCCTGCCTGGCTTGAATACAGTTGGACTAGATGGTGGTCTGGATGGCCCTCTGTCAGGAGGGATCAGATTGTGTCTTCCTGCCTGGCTTGAATACGGTTGGACTAGATGGTGGTCTGGATGGCCCTCTGTCAGGAGGGATCAGATTGTGTCTTCCTGCCTGGCTTGAATACGGTTGGACTAGATGGTGGTCTGGATGGCCCTCTGTCAGGAGGGATCAGATTGTGTCTTCCTGCCTGGCTTGAATACGGTTGGACTAGATGGTGGTCTGGATGGCCCTCTGTCAGGAGGGATCAGATTGTGTCTTCCTGCCTGGCTTGAATACAGTTGGACTAGATGGTGGTCTGGATGGCCCTCTGTCAGGAGGGATCAGATTGTGTCTTCCTGCCTGGCTTGAATACGGCTGGACTAGATGGTGGTCTGGATGGCCCTCTGTCAGGAGGGATCAGATTGTGTCTTCCTGCCTGGCTTGAATACAGTTGGACTAGATGGTGGTCTGGATGGCCCTCTGTCAGGAGGGATCAGATTGTGTTTTCCTGCCTGGCTTGAATACGGCTGGACTAGATGGTGGTCTGGATGGCCCTCTGTCAGGAGGGATCAGATTGTGTCTTCCTGCCTGGCTTGAATACGGTTGGACTAGATGGTGGTCTGGATGGCCCTCTGTCAGGAGGGATCAGATTGTGTCTTCCTGCCTGGCTTGAATACAGTTGGACTAGATGGTGGTCTGGATGGCCCTCTGTCAGGAGGGATCAGATTGTGTCTTCCTGCCTGGCTTGAATACGGTTGGACTAGATGGTGGTCTGGATGGCCCTCTGTCAGGAGGGATCAGATTGTGTCTTCCTGCCTGGCTTGAATACAGTTGGACTAGATGGTGGTCTGGATGGCCCTCTGTCAGGAGGGATCAGATTGTGTCTTCCTGCCTGGCTTGAATACGGCTGGACTAGATGGTGGTCTGGATGGCCCTCTGTCAGGAGGGATCAGATTGTGTCTTCCTGCCTGGCTTGAATACAGTTGGACTAGATGGTGGTCTGGATGGCCCTCTGTCAGGAGGGATCAGATTGTGTTTTCCTGCCTGGCTTGAATACGGCTGGACTAGATGGTGGTCTGGATGGCCCTCTGTCAGGAGGGATCAGATTGTGTCTTCCTGCCTGGCTTGAATACGGCTGGACTAGATGGTGGTCTGGATGGCCCTCTGTCAGGAGGGATCAGATTGTGTCTTCCTGCCTGGCTTGAATACAGTTGGACTAGATGGTGGTCTGGATGGCCCTCTGTCAGGAGGGATCAGATTGTGTTTTCCTGCCTGGCTTGAATACGGCTGGACTAGATGGTGGTCTGGATGGCCCTCTGTCAGGAGGGATCAGATTGTGTCTTCCTGCCTGGCTTGAATACGGCTGGACTAGATGGTGGTCTGGATGGCCCTCTGTCAGGAGGGATCAGATTGTGTCTTCCTGCCTGGCTTGAATACAGTTGGACTAGATGGTGGTCTGGATGGCCCTCTGTCAGGAGGGATCAGATTGTGTCTTCCTGCCTGGCTTGAATACGGTTGGACTAGATGGTGGTCTGGATGGCCCTCTGTCAGGAGGGATCAGATTGTGTTTTCCTGCCTGGCTTGAATACGGCTGGACTAGATGGTGGTCTGGATGGCCCTCTGTCAGGAGGGATCAGATTGTGTCTTCCTGCCTGGCTTGAATACGGTTGGACTAGATGGTGGTCTGGATGGCCCTCTGTCAGGAGGGATCAGATTGTGTTTTCCTGCCTGGCTTGAATACGGTTGGACTAGATGGTGGTCTGGATGGCCCTCTGTCAGGAGGGATCAGATTGTGTCTTCCTGCCTGGCTTGAATACGGCTGGACTAGATGGTGGTCTGGATGGCCCTCTGTCAGGAGGGATCAGATTGTGTCTTCCTGCCTGGCTTGAATACAGTTGGACTAGATGGTGGTCTGGATGGCCCTCTGTCAGGAGGGATCAGATTGTGTTTTCCTGCCTGGCTTGAATACAGTTGGACTAGATGGTGGTCTGGATGGCCCTCTGTCAGGAGGGATCAGATTGTGTCTTCCTGCCTGGCTTGAATACGGCTGGACTAGATGGTGGTCTGGATGGCCCTCTGTCAGGAGGGATCAGATTGTGTTTTCCTGCCTGGCTTGAATACGGTTGGACTAGATGGTGGTCTGGATGGCCCTCTGTCAGGAGGGATCAGATTGTGTCTTCCTGCCTGGCTTGAATACGGCTGGACTAGATGGTGGTCTGGATGGCCCTCTGTCAGGAGGGATCAGATTGTGTCTTCCTGCCTGGCTTGAATACGGTTGGACTAGATGGTGGTCTGGATGGCCCTCTGTCAGGAGGGATCAGATTGTGTCTTCCTGCCTGGCTTGAATACGGCTGGACTAGATGGTGGTCTGGATGGCCCTCTGTCAGGAGGGATCAGATTGTGTCTTCCTGCCTGGCTTGAATACAGTTGGACTAGATGGTGGTCTGGATGGCCCTCTGTCAGGAGGGATCAGATTGTGTCTTCCTGCCTGGCTTGAATACGGTTGGACTAGATGGTGGTCTGGATGGCCCTCTGTCAGGAGGGATCAGATTGTGTCTTCCTGCCTGGCTTGAATACGGTTGGACTAGATGGTGGTCTGGATGGCCCTCTGTCAGGAGGGATCAGATTGTGTTTTCCTGCCTGGCTTGAATACAGTTGGACTAGATGGTGGTCTGGATGGCCCTCTGTCAGGAGGGATCAGATTGTGTTTTCCTGCCTGGCTTGAATACGGCTGGACTAGATGGTGATATGGATGGCCCTCTGTCAGGAGGGATCAGATTGTGTCTTCCTGCCTGGCTTGAATACGGCTGGACTAGATGGTGGTCTGGATGGCCCTCTGTCAGGAGGGATCAGATTGTGTCTTCCTGCCTGGCTTGAATACGGCTGGACTAGATGGTGGTCTGGATGGCCCTCTGTCAGGAGGGATCAGATTGTGTCTTCCTGCCTGGCTTGAATATGGCTGGACTAGATGGTGGTCTGGATGGCCCTCTGTCAGGAGGGATCAGATTGTGTCTTCCTGCCTGGCTTGAATACAGTTGGACTAGATGGTGGTCTGGATGGCCCTCTGTCAGGAGGGATCAGATTGTGTCTTCCTGCCTGGCTTGAATACAGTTGGACTAGATGGTGGTCTGGATGGCCCTCTGTCAGGAGGGATCAGATTGTGTCTTCCTGCCTGGCTTGAATACGGCTGGACTAGATGGTGGTCTGGATGGCCCTCTGTCAGGAGGGATCAGATTGTGTCTTCCTGCCTGGCTTGAATATGGCTGGACTAGATGGTGGTCTGGATGGCCCTCTGTCAGGAGGGATCAGATTGTGTCTTCCTGCCTGGCTTGAATACGGCTGGACTAGATGGTGGTCTGGATGGCCCTCTGTCAGGAGGGATCAGATTGTGTCTTCCTGCCTGGCTTGAATATGGCTGGACTAGATGGTGGTCTGGATGGCCCTCTGTCAGGAGGGATCAGATTGTGTCTTCCTGCCTGGCTTGAATACGGCTGGACTAGATGGTGGTCTGGATGGCCCTCTGTCAGGAGGGATCAGATTGTGTCTTCCTGCCTGGCTTGAATATGGCTGGACTAGATGGTGGTCTGGATGGCCCTCTGTCAGGAGGGATCAGATTGTGTCTTCCTGCCTGGCTTGAATACAGTTGGACTAGATGGTGGTCTGGATGGCCCTCTGTCAGGAGGGATCAGATTGTGTCTTCCTGCCTGGCTTGAATACAGTTGGACTAGATGGTGGTCTGGATGGCCCTCTGTCAGGAGGGATCAGATTGTGTCTTCCTGCCTGGCTTGAATACAGTTGGACTAGATGGTGGTCTGGATGGCCCTCTGTCAGGAGGGATCAGATTGTGTCTTCCTGCCTGGCTTGAATACGGCTGGACTAGATGGTGGTCTGGATGGCCCTCTGTCAGGAGGGATCAGATTGTGTCTTCCTGCCTGGCTTGAATACGGTTGGACTAGATGGTGGTCTGGATGGCCCTCTGTCAGGAGGGATCAGATTGTGTCTTCCTGCCTGGCTTGAATACGGTTGGACTAGATGGTGGTCTGGATGGCCCTCTGTCAGGAGGGATCAGATTGTGTCTTCCTGCCTGGCTTGAATACAGTTGGACTAGATGGTGGTCTGGATGGCCCTCTGTCAGGAGGGATCAGATTGTGTCTTCCTGCCTGGCTTGAATACGGTTGGACTAGATGGTGGTCTGGATGGCCCTCTGTCAGGAGGGATCAGATTGTGTCTTCCTGCCTGGCTTGAATACGGTTGGACTAGATGGTGGTCTGGATGGCCCTCTGTCAGGAGGGATCAGATTGTGTTTTCCTGCCTGGCTTGAATACAGTTGGACTAGATGGTGGTCTGGATGGCCCTCTGTCAGGAGGGATCAGATTGTGTCTTCCTGCCTGGCTTGAATACGGTTGGACTAGATGGTGGTCTGGATGGCCCTCTGTCAGGAGGGATCAGATTGTGTCTTCCTGCCTGGCTTGAATACAGTTGGACTAGATGGTGGTCTGGATGGCCCTCTGTCAGGAGGGATCAGATTGTGTCTTCCTGCCTGGCTTGAATACGGTTGGACTAGATGGTGGTCTGGATGGCCCTCTGTCAGGAGGGATCAGATTGTGTTTTCCTGCCTGGCTTGAATACAGTTGGACTAGATGGTGGTCTGGATGGCCCTCTGTCAGGAGGGATCAGATTGTGTCTTCCTGCCTGGCTTGAATACGGTTGGACTAGATGGTGGTCTGGATGGCCCTCTGTCAGGAGGGATCAGATTGTGTCTTCCTGCCTGGCTTGAATACAGTTGGACTAGATGGTGGTCTGGATGGCCCTCTGTCAGGAGGGATCAGATTGTGTCTTCCTGCCTGGCTTGAATACAGTTGGACTAGATGGTGGTCTGGATGGCCCTCTGTCAGGAGGGATCAGATTGTGTCTTCCTGCCTGGCTTGAATACAGTTGGACTAGATGGTGGTCTGGATGGCCCTCTGTCAGGAGGGATCAGATTGTGTCTTCCTGCCTGGCTTGAATACAGTTGGACTAGATGGTGGTCTGGATGGCCCTCTGTCAGGAGGGATCAGATTGTGTCTTCCTGCCTGGCTTGAATACGGTTGGACTAGATGGTGGTCTGGATGGCCCTCTGTCAGGAGGGATCAGATTGTGTCTTCCTGCCTGGCTTGAATACGGCTGGACTAGATGGTGGTCTGGATGGCCCTCTGTCAGGAGGGATCAGATTGTGTCTTCCTGCCTGGCTTGAATACGGCTGGACTAGATGGTGGTCTGGATGGCCCTCTGTCAGGAGGGATCAGATTGTGTCTTCCTGCCTGGCTTGAATACAGTTGGACTAGATGGTGGTCTGGATGGCCCTCTGTCAGGAGGGATCAGATTGTGTTTTCCTGCCTGGCTTGAATACGGCTGGACTAGATGGTGATATGGATGGCCCTCTGTCAGGAGGGATCAGATTGTGTCTTCCTGCCTGGCTTGAATACGGCTGGACTAGATGGTGGTCTGGATGGCCCTCTGTCAGGAGGGATCAGATTGTGTCTTCCTGCCTGGCTTGAATACGGCTGGACTAGATGGTGGTCTGGATGGCCCTCTGTCAGGAGGGATCAGATTGTGTCTTCCTGCCTGGCTTGAATATGGCTGGACTAGATGGTGGTCTGGATGGCCCTCTGTCAGGAGGGATCAGATTGTGTCTTCCTGCCTGGCTTGAATACAGTTGGACTAGATGGTGGTCTGGATGGCCCTCTGTCAGGAGGGATCAGATTGTGTCTTCCTGCCTGGCTTGAATACAGTTGGACTAGATGGTGGTCTGGATGGCCCTCTGTCAGGAGGGATCAGATTGTGTCTTCCTGCCTGGCTTGAATACAGTTGGACTAGATGGTGGTCTGGATGGCCCTCTGTCAGGAGGGATCAGATTGTGTCTTCCTGCCTGGCTTGAATACAGTTGGACTAGATGGTGGTCTGGATGGCCCTCTGTCAGGAGGGATCAGATTGTGTCTTCCTGCCTGGCTTGAATACAGTTGGACTAGATGGTGGTCTGGATGGCCCTCTGTCAGGAGGGATCAGATTGTGTCTTCCTGCCTGGCTTGAATACGGCTGGACTAGATGGTGGTCTGGATGGCCCTCTGTCAGGAGGGATCAGATTGTGTCTTCCTGCCTGGCTTGAATATGGCTGGACTAGATGGTGGTCTGGATGGCCCTCTGTCAGGAGGGATCAGATTGTGTCTTCCTGCCTGGCTTGAATACGGCTGGACTAGATGGTGGTCTGGATGGCCCTCTGTCAGGAGGGATCAGATTGTGTCTTCCTGCCTGGCTTGAATATGGCTGGACTAGATGGTGGTCTGGATGGCCCTCTGTCAGGAGGGATCAGATTGTGTCTTCCTGCCTGGCTTGAATACGGCTGGACTAGATGGTGGTCTGGATGGCCCTCTGTCAGGAGGGATCAGATTGTGTCTTCCTGCCTGGCTTGAATATGGCTGGACTAGATGGTGGTCTGGATGGCCCTCTGTCAGGAGGGATCAGATTGTGTCTTCCTGCCTGGCTTGAATACAGTTGGACTAGATGGTGGTCTGGATGGCCCTCTGTCAGGAGGGATCAGATTGTGTCTTCCTGCCTGGCTTGAATACAGTTGGACTAGATGGTGGTCTGGATGGCCCTCTGTCAGGAGGGATCAGATTGTGTCTTCCTGCCTGGCTTGAATACAGTTGGACTAGATGGTGGTCTGGATGGCCCTCTGTCAGGAGGGATCAGATTGTGTCTTCCTGCCTGGCTTGAATACGGCTGGACTAGATGGTGGTCTGGATGGCCCTCTGTCAGGAGGGATCAGATTGTGTCTTCCTGCCTGGCTTGAATACGGTTGGACTAGATGGTGGTCTGGATGGCCCTCTGTCAGGAGGGATCAGATTGTGTCTTCCTGCCTGGCTTGAATACGGTTGGACTAGATGGTGGTCTGGATGGCCCTCTGTCAGGAGGGATCAGATTGTGTCTTCCTGCCTGGCTTGAATACAGTTGGACTAGATGGTGGTCTGGATGGCCCTCTGTCAGGAGGGATCAGATTGTGTCTTCCTGCCTGGCTTGAATACGGTTGGACTAGATGGTGGTCTGGATGGCCCTCTGTCAGGAGGGATCAGATTGTGTCTTCCTGCCTGGCTTGAATACGGTTGGACTAGATGGTGGTCTGGATGGCCCTCTGTCAGGAGGGATCAGATTGTGTTTTCCTGCCTGGCTTGAATACAGTTGGACTAGATGGTGGTCTGGATGGCCCTCTGTCAGGAGGGATCAGATTGTGTTTTCCTGCCTGGCTTGAATACGGCTGGACTAGATGGTGATATGGATGGCCCTCTGTCAGGAGGGATCAGATTGTGTCTTCCTGCCTGGCTTGAATACGGCTGGACTAGATGGTGGTCTGGATGGCCCTCTGTCAGGAGGGATCAGATTGTGTCTTCCTGCCTGGCTTGAATACGGCTGGACTAGATGGTGGTCTGGATGGCCCTCTGTCAGGAGGGATCAGATTGTGTCTTCCTGCCTGGCTTGAATATGGCTGGACTAGATGGTGGTCTGGATGGCCCTCTGTCAGGAGGGATCAGATTGTGTCTTCCTGCCTGGCTTGAATACAGTTGGACTAGATGGTGGTCTGGATGGCCCTCTGTCAGGAGGGATCAGATTGTGTCTTCCTGCCTGGCTTGAATACAGTTGGACTAGATGGTGGTCTGGATGGCCCTCTGTCAGGAGGGATCAGATTGTGTCTTCCTGCCTGGCTTGAATACGGCTGGACTAGATGGTGGTCTGGATGGCCCTCTGTCAGGAGGGATCAGATTGTGTCTTCCTGCCTGGCTTGAATATGGCTGGACTAGATGGTGGTCTGGATGGCCCTCTGTCAGGAGGGATCAGATTGTGTCTTCCTGCCTGGCTTGAATACGGCTGGACTAGATGGTGGTCTGGATGGCCCTCTGTCAGGAGGGATCAGATTGTGTCTTCCTGCCTGGCTTGAATATGGCTGGACTAGATGGTGGTCTGGATGGCCCTCTGTCAGGAGGGATCAGATTGTGTCTTCCTGCCTGGCTTGAATACGGCTGGACTAGATGGTGGTCTGGATGGCCCTCTGTCAGGAGGGATCAGATTGTGTCTTCCTGCCTGGCTTGAATATGGCTGGACTAGATGGTGGTCTGGATGGCCCTCTGTCAGGAGGGATCAGATTGTGTCTTCCTGCCTGGCTTGAATACAGTTGGACTAGATGGTGGTCTGGATGGCCCTCTGTCAGGAGGGATCAGATTGTGTCTTCCTGCCTGGCTTGAATACAGTTGGACTAGATGGTGGTCTGGATGGCCCTCTGTCAGGAGGGATCAGATTGTGTCTTCCTGCCTGGCTTGAATACAGTTGGACTAGATGGTGGTCTGGATGGCCCTCTGTCAGGAGGGATCAGATTGTGTCTTCCTGCCTGGCTTGAATACGGCTGGACTAGATGGTGGTCTGGATGGCCCTCTGTCAGGAGGGATCAGATTGTGTCTTCCTGCCTGGCTTGAATACGGTTGGACTAGATGGTGGTCTGGATGGCCCTCTGTCAGGAGGGATCAGATTGTGTCTTCCTGCCTGGCTTGAATACGGTTGGACTAGATGGTGGTCTGGATGGCCCTCTGTCAGGAGGGATCAGATTGTGTCTTCCTGCCTGGCTTGAATACAGTTGGACTAGATGGTGGTCTGGATGGCCCTCTGTCAGGAGGGATCAGATTGTGTCTTCCTGCCTGGCTTGAATACGGTTGGACTAGATGGTGGTCTGGATGGCCCTCTGTCAGGAGGGATCAGATTGTGTCTTCCTGCCTGGCTTGAATACGGTTGGACTAGATGGTGGTCTGGATGGCCCTCTGTCAGGAGGGATCAGATTGTGTTTTCCTGCCTGGCTTGAATACAGTTGGACTAGATGGTGGTCTGGATGGCCCTCTGTCAGGAGGGATCAGATTGTGTCTTCCTGCCTGGCTTGAATACGGTTGGACTAGATGGTGGTCTGGATGGCCCTCTGTCAGGAGGGATCAGATTGTGTCTTCCTGCCTGGCTTGAATACAGTTGGACTAGATGGTGGTCTGGATGGCCCTCTGTCAGGAGGGATCAGATTGTGTCTTCCTGCCTGGCTTGAATACGGTTGGACTAGATGGTGGTCTGGATGGCCCTCTGTCAGGAGGGATCAGATTGTGTTTTCCTGCCTGGCTTGAATACAGTTGGACTAGATGGTGGTCTGGATGGCCCTCTGTCAGGAGGGATCAGATTGTGTCTTCCTGCCTGGCTTGAATACGGTTGGACTAGATGGTGGTCTGGATGGCCCTCTGTCAGGAGGGATCAGATTGTGTCTTCCTGCCTGGCTTGAATACAGTTGGACTAGATGGTGGTCTGGATGGCCCTCTGTCAGGAGGGATCAGATTGTGTCTTCCTGCCTGGCTTGAATACAGTTGGACTAGATGGTGGTCTGGATGGCCCTCTGTCAGGAGGGATCAGATTGTGTCTTCCTGCCTGGCTTGAATACAGTTGGACTAGATGGTGGTCTGGATGGCCCTCTGTCAGGAGGGATCAGATTGTGTCTTCCTGCCTGGCTTGAATACAGTTGGACTAGATGGTGGTCTGGATGGCCCTCTGTCAGGAGGGATCAGATTGTGTCTTCCTGCCTGGCTTGAATACGGTTGGACTAGATGGTGGTCTGGATGGCCCTCTGTCAGGAGGGATCAGATTGTGTCTTCCTGCCTGGCTTGAATACAGTTGGACTAGATGGTGGTCTGGATGGCCCTCTGTCAGGAGGGATCAGATTGTGTCTTCCTGCCTGGCTTGAATACGGCTGGACTAGATGGTGGTCTGGATGGCCCTCTGTCAGGAGGGATCAGATTGTGTCTTCCTGCCTGGCTTGAATACAGTTGGACTAGATGGTGGTCTGGATGGCCCTCTGTCAGGAGGGATCAGATTGTGTCTTCCTGCCTGGCTTGAATACAGTTGGACTAGATGGTGGTCTGGATGGCCCTCTGTCAGGAGGGATCAGATTGTGTCTTCCTGCCTGGCTTGAATACGGCTGGACTAGATGGTGGTCTGGATGGCCCTCTGTCAGGAGGGATCAGATTGTGTCTTCCTGCCTGGCTTGAATACAGTTGGACTAGATGGTGGTCTGGATGGCCCTCTGTCAGGAGGGATCAGATTGTGTCTTCCTGCCTGGCTTGAATATGGCTGGACTAGATGGTGGTCTGGATGGCCCTCTGTCAGGAGGGATCAGATTGTGTCTTCCTGCCTGGCTTGAATACAGTTGGACTAGATGGTGGTCTGGATGGCCCTCTGTCAGGAGGGATCAGATTGTGTCTTCCTGCCTGGCTTGAATACAGTTGGACTAGATGGTGGTCTGGATGGCCCTCTGTCAGGAGGGATCAGATTGTGTCTTCCTGCCTGGCTTGAATACAGTTGGACTAGATGGTGGTCTGGATGGCCCTCTGTCAGGAGGGATCAGATTGTGTCTTCCTGCCTGGCTTGAATACAGTTGGACTAGATGGTGGTCTGGATGGCCCTCTGTCAGGAGGGATCAGATTGTGTCTTCCTGCCTGGCTTGAATACGGTTGGACTAGATGGTGGTCTGGATGGCCCTCTGTCAGGAGGGATCAGATTGTGTCTTCCTGCCTGGCTTGAATATGGCTGGACTAGATGGTGGTCTGGATGGCCCTCTGTCAGGAGGGATCAGATTGTGTCTTCCTGCCTGGCTTGAATATGGCTGGACTAGATGGTGGTCTGGATGGCCCTCTGTCAGGAGGGATCAGATTGTGTCTTCCTGCCTGGCTTGAATACGGCTGGACTAGATGGTGGTCTGGATGGCCCTCTGTCAGGAGGGATCAGATTGTGTCTTCCTGCCTGGCTTGAATACGGTTGGACTAGATGGTGGTCTGGATGGCCCTCTGTCAGGAGGGATCAGATTGTGTCTTCCTGCCTGGCTTGAATACGGCTGGACTAGATGGTGGTCTGGATGGCCCTCTGTCAGGAGGGATCAGATTGTGTCTTCCTGCCTGGCTTGAATACGGCTGGACTAGATGGTGGTCTGGATGGCCCTCTGTCAGGAGGGATCAGATTGTGTCTTCCTGCCTGGCTTGAATACAGTTGGACTAGATGGTGGTCTGGATGGCCCTCTGTCAGGAGGGATCAGATTGTGTCTTCCTGCCTGGCTTGAATACGGCTGGACTAGATGGTGGTCTGGATGGCCCTCTGTCAGGAGGGATCAGATTGTGTCTTCCTGCCTGGCTTGAATACGGCTGGACTAGATGGTGGTCTGGATGGCCCTCTGTCAGGAGGGATCAGATTGTGTCTTCCTGCCTGGCTTGAATACAGTTGGACTAGATGGTGGTCTGGATGGCCCTCTGTCAGGAGGGATCAGATTGTGTTTTCCTGCCTGGCTTGAATACAGTTGGACTAGATGGTGGTCTGGATGGCCCTCTGTCAGGAGGGATCAGATTGTGTCTTCCTGCCTGGCTTGAATACAGTTGGACTAGATGGTGGTCTGGATGGCCCTCTGTCAGGAGGGATCAGATTGTGTCTTCCTGCCTGGCTTGAATACGGTTGGACTAGATGGTGGTCTGGATGGCCCTCTGTCAGGAGGGATCAGATTGTGTCTTCCTGCCTGGCTTGAATACAGTTGGACTAGATGGTGGTCTGGATGGCCCTCTGTCAGGAGGGATCAGATTGTGTCTTCCTGCCTGGCTTGAATACAGTTGGACTAGATGGTGGTCTGGATGGCCCTCTGTCAGGAGGGATCAGATTGTGTCTTCCTGCCTGGCTTGAATACAGTTGGACTAGATGGTGGTCTGGATGGCCCTCTGTCAGGAGGGATCAGATTGTGTTTTCCTGCCTGGCTTGAATACAGTTGGACTAGATGGTGGTCTGGATGGCCCTCTGTCAGGAGGGATCAGATTGTGTCTTCCTGCCTGGCTTGAATACGGTTGGACTAGATGGTGGTCTGGATGGCCCTCTGTCAGGAGGGATCAGATTGTGTCTTCCTGCCTGGCTTGAATACAGTTGGACTAGATGGTGGTCTGGATGGCCCTCTGTCAGGAGGGATCAGATTGTGTTTTCCTGCCTGGCTTGAATACAGTTGGACTAGATGGTGGTCTGGATGGCCCTCTGTCAGGAGGGATCAGATTGTGTCTTCCTGCCTGGCTTGAATATGGCTGGACTAGATGGTGGTCTGGATGGCCCTCTGTCAGGAGGGATCAGATTGTGTCTTCCTGCCTGGCTTGAATACAGTTGGACTAGATGGTGGTCTGGATGGCCCTCTGTCAGGAGGGATCAGATTGTGTCTTCCTGCCTGGCTTGAATACGGTTGGACTAGATGGTGGTCTGGATGGCCCTCTGTCAGGAGGGATCAGATTGTGTCTTCCTGCCTGGCTTGAATACGGCTGGACTAGATGGTGGTCTGGATGGCCCTCTGTCAGGAGGGATCAGATTGTGTCTTCCTGCCTGGCTTGAATACGGCTGGACTAGATGGTGGTCTGGATGGCCCTCTGTCAGGAGGGATCAGATTGTGTCTTCCTGCCTGGCTTGAATACAGTTGGACTAGATGGTGGTCTGGATGGCCCTCTGTCAGGAGGGATCAGATTGTGTTTTCCTGCCTGGCTTGAATACGGCTGGACTAGATGGTGATATGGATGGCCCTCTGTCAGGAGGGATCAGATTGTGTCTTCCTGCCTGGCTTGAATACGGCTGGACTAGATGGTGGTCTGGATGGCCCTCTGTCAGGAGGGATCAGATTGTGTCTTCCTGCCTGGCTTGAATACGGCTGGACTAGATGGTGGTCTGGATGGCCCTCTGTCAGGAGGGATCAGATTGTGTCTTCCTGCCTGGCTTGAATATGGCTGGACTAGATGGTGGTCTGGATGGCCCTCTGTCAGGAGGGATCAGATTGTGTCTTCCTGCCTGGCTTGAATACAGTTGGACTAGATGGTGGTCTGGATGGCCCTCTGTCAGGAGGGATCAGATTGTGTTTTCCTGCCTGGCTTGAATACGGCTGGACTAGATGGTGGTCTGGATGGCCCTCTGTCAGGAGGGATCAGATTGTGTCTTCCTGCCTGGCTTGAATATGGCTGGACTAGATGGTGGTCTGGATGGCCCTCTGTCAGGAGGGATCAGATTGTGTCTTCCTGCCTGGCTTGAATACGGTTGGACTAGATGGTGGTCTGGATGGCCCTCTGTCAGGAGGGATCAGATTGTGTCTTCCTGCCTGGCTTGAATACGGCTGGACTAGATGGTGGTCTGGATGGCCCTCTGTCAGGAGGGATCAGATTGTGTCTTCCTGCCTGGCTTGAATATGGCTGGACTAGATGGTGGTCTGGATGGCCCTCTGTCAGGAGGGATCAGATTGTGTCTTCCTGCCTGGCTTGAATACAGTTGGACTAGATGGTGGTCTGGATGGCCCTCTGTCAGGAGGGATCAGATTGTGTCTTCCTGCCTGGCTTGAATACAGTTGGACTAGATGGTGGTCTGGATGGCCCTCTGTCAGGAGGGATCAGATTGTGTCTTCCTGCCTGGCTTGAATACAGTTGGACTAGATGGTGGTCTGGATGGCCCTCTGTCAGGAGGGATCAGATTGTGTCTTCCTGCCTGGCTTGAATACGGCTGGACTAGATGGTGGTCTGGATGGCCCTCTGTCAGGAGGGATCAGATTGTGTCTTCCTGCCTGGCTTGAATACGGTTGGACTAGATGGTGGTCTGGATGGCCCTCTGTCAGGAGGGATCAGATTGTGTCTTCCTGCCTGGCTTGAATACGGTTGGACTAGATGGTGGTCTGGATGGCCCTCTGTCAGGAGGGATCAGATTGTGTCTTCCTGCCTGGCTTGAATACAGTTGGACTAGATGGTGGTCTGGATGGCCCTCTGTCAGGAGGGATCAGATTGTGTCTTCCTGCCTGGCTTGAATACGGTTGGACTAGATGGTGGTCTGGATGGCCCTCTGTCAGGAGGGATCAGATTGTGTCTTCCTGCCTGGCTTGAATACGGTTGGACTAGATGGTGGTCTGGATGGCCCTCTGTCAGGAGGGATCAGATTGTGTTTTCCTGCCTGGCTTGAATACAGTTGGACTAGATGGTGGTCTGGATGGCCCTCTGTCAGGAGGGATCAGATTGTGTCTTCCTGCCTGGCTTGAATACAGTTGGACTAGATGGTGGTCTGGATGGCCCTCTGTCAGGAGGGATCAGATTGTGTCTTCCTGCCTGGCTTGAATACGGTTGGACTAGATGGTGGTCTGGATGGCCCTCTGTCAGGAGGGATCAGATTGTGTCTTCCTGCCTGGCTTGAATACAGTTGGACTAGATGGTGGTCTGGATGGCCCTCTGTCAGGAGGGATCAGATTGTGTCTTCCTGCCTGGCTTGAATACAGTTGGACTAGATGGTGGTCTGGATGGCCCTCTGTCAGGAGGGATCAGATTGTGTCTTCCTGCCTGGCTTGAATACAGTTGGACTAGATGGTGGTCTGGATGGCCCTCTGTCAGGAGGGATCAGATTGTGTCTTCCTGCCTGGCTTGAATACAGTTGGACTAGATGGTGGTCTGGATGGCCCTCTGTCAGGAGGGATCAGATTGTGTCTTCCTGCCTGGCTTGAATACGGTTGGACTAGATGGTGGTCTGGATGGCCCTCTGTCAGGAGGGATCAGATTGTGTCTTCCTGCCTGGCTTGAATACAGTTGGACTAGATGGTGGTCTGGATGGCCCTCTGTCAGGAGGGATCAGATTGTGTCTTCCTGCCTGGCTTGAATACGGCTGGACTAGATGGTGGTCTGGATGGCCCTCTGTCAGGAGGGATCAGATTGTGTCTTCCTGCCTGGCTTGAATACAGTTGGACTAGATGGTGGTCTGGATGGCCCTCTGTCAGGAGGGATCAGATTGTGTCTTCCTGCCTGGCTTGAATACAGTTGGACTAGATGGTGGTCTGGATGGCCCTCTGTCAGGAGGGATCAGATTGTGTCTTCCTGCCTGGCTTGAATACGGCTGGACTAGATGGTGGTCTGGATGGCCCTCTGTCAGGAGGGATCAGATTGTGTCTTCCTGCCTGGCTTGAATACAGTTGGACTAGATGGTGGTCTGGATGGCCCTCTGTCAGGAGGGATCAGATTGTGTCTTCCTGCCTGGCTTGAATATGGCTGGACTAGATGGTGGTCTGGATGGCCCTCTGTCAGGAGGGATCAGATTGTGTCTTCCTGCCTGGCTTGAATACAGTTGGACTAGATGGTGGTCTGGATGGCCCTCTGTCAGGAGGGATCAGATTGTGTCTTCCTGCCTGGCTTGAATACAGTTGGACTAGATGGTGGTCTGGATGGCCCTCTGTCAGGAGGGATCAGATTGTGTCTTCCTGCCTGGCTTGAATACAGTTGGACTAGATGGTGGTCTGGATGGCCCTCTGTCAGGAGGGATCAGATTGTGTCTTCCTGCCTGGCTTGAATACAGTTGGACTAGATGGTGGTCTGGATGGCCCTCTGTCAGGAGGGATCAGATTGTGTCTTCCTGCCTGGCTTGAATACGGTTGGACTACATGGTGGTCTGGATGGCCCTCTGTCAGGAGGGATCAGATTGTGTCTTCCTGCCTGGCTTGAATATGGCTGGACTAGATGGTGGTCTGGATGGCCCTCTGTCAGGAGGGATCAGATTGTGTCTTCCTGCCTGGCTTGAATATGGCTGGACTAGATGGTGGTCTGGATGGCCCTCTGTCAGGAGGGATCAGATTGTGTCTTCCTGCCTGGCTTGAATACGGCTGGACTAGATGGTGGTCTGGATGGCCCTCTGTCAGGAGGGATCAGATTGTGTCTTCCTGCCTGGCTTGAATACGGTTGGACTAGATGGTGGTCTGGATGGCCCTCTGTCAGGAGGGATCAGATTGTGTCTTCCTGCCTGGCTTGAATACGGCTGGACTAGATGGTGGTCTGGATGGCCCTCTGTCAGGAGGGATCAGATTGTGTCTTCCTGCCTGGCTTGAATACGGCTGGACTAGATGGTGGTCTGGATGGCCCTCTGTCAGGAGGGATCAGATTGTGTCTTCCTGCCTGGCTTGAATACAGTTGGACTAGATGGTGGTCTGGATGGCCCTCTGTCAGGAGGGATCAGATTGTGTCTTCCTGCCTGGCTTGAATACGGCTGGACTAGATGGTGGTCTGGATGGCCCTCTGTCAGGAGGGATCAGATTGTGTCTTCCTGCCTGGCTTGAATACGGCTGGACTAGATGGTGGTCTGGATGGCCCTCTGTCAGGAGGGATCAGATTGTGTCTTCCTGCCTGGCTTGAATACAGTTGGACTAGATGGTGGTCTGGATGGCCCTCTGTCAGGAGGGATCAGATTGTGTTTTCCTGCCTGGCTTGAATACAGTTGGACTAGATGGTGGTCTGGATGGCCCTCTGTCAGGAGGGATCAGATTGTGTCTTCCTGCCTGGCTTGAATACAGTTGGACTAGATGGTGGTCTGGATGGCCCTCTGTCAGGAGGGATCAGATTGTGTCTTCCTGCCTGGCTTGAATACAGTTGGACTAGATGGTGGTCTGGATGGCCCTCTGTCAGGAGGGATCAGATTGTGTTTTCCTGCCTGGCTTGAATACGGTTGGACTAGATGGTGATATGGATGGCCCTCTGTCAGGAGGGATCAGATTGTGTCTTCCTGCCTGGCTTGAATACGGTTGGACTAGATAGTCCTTGGTGGTGCCTTTCAACTCAAGGAGTCTTTGATTCTATAGCCCCATTTCTCCATGAGCCAGCAAATGTCTATTAGGCTGGCTGGCCCTCTGTCAGGAGGGATCGGATTGTGTCTTCCTCCCTGGAATGAATAGGCTTATGTTGGATGGCCTGTCCAACTCTAGCCCTAGTTCTCCACGAACCAGCATATGTCTATTAGGCTGGCTGGCCCTCTGTAGGGAGGTATCAGATTGTGCCCTCCTGCCTGGCATGAATAGGGTTGGACTGGATGGCCTTTGGGGGAACAGGAGGAGTCTTTGATTCTAAAGCCCTATTTCTCCATGAACCTGTGAGTGCCTGTGAGGCTGGATGGGCCTCTATCCGGAGGGATCGGGTGGTGCTTTTCCTTCATGTCAGAAGGGGGTTGGGCTGGATGGCCTTTGGGGAGCCCTCCCCGTGTCACAATCCCCCCCCCCCCGTGTCCCCCCCGGCCTCACCCTGCTGGGGATGGAGAGCCCGATCCAGACGTCCTCATCGTCCAGCTGCTGGGCCTGCCGCAGGTACGTGGCCACCGCCTTGTGCTCGTCCTCGTCCAGGATGGAGGCCAGGTGTCCCCCGCTGCGCTGGCACTGCGCCTGCATCAATCAGGGAGAAGGATATATATATATATATATATATATATATATATATATATATACACACACACACACACACACACAGTGTTCCCGGGGGGATTCCACCGAAAATGTAGCAGAGTAGCAAAAGTAAACTTGCAGCAGTTACTTACACACAGTGAGCAAAGAGAAGCCTTTGACCATTTAGGATTGCAATGGACTGCAGAGTCTCAGTAAAAGTTCAAAAAACATTTATTCAGGTAAAAAGAACTCCATTGTAGCTAGTTATATCTGGATTGGACTCAATTGAAGACAAAAATGGGTCAAAAATATTTCCCAAAGAGCCGATCAATAATCCAACCTTATGAAAATCTTCAATGATAAAACCAGACATCTTTAACTTATCAAGCATTTCTGTAAAATTTTCTAAATGTTTATCACACTCTTTCTTATCATTAAGCTCTGTTTTCATAAGTCTCTTCAACAATCCAATAGCAGCCAGCTTTGAAATATGGCCAAATGTGCGTTTTAGTGCATCCAGCATATCCTTGGCTGTTACACAATCTCTTACATACATCATTTGCTTAGTTTTCAGAGAAGAAGTGATCAAATATCTGGCTTTTGCATCCTTCACTTTCCAATCTGAAATAGCATAGTCATTAGACTCTGGACATGTTCTCTCAATACAATCCAACACTGGTTTCTAAGGAAAAATAAGAAAGGAAAAATAACAAACATCTACATAGTTACATCTTGCCAGGAGAGATGGCGAGATGCTGCTTGTTAGCTAGAAGAACAAAGGGAGAAGAAGAGAGAACCAAAATGGTTCCAACCTCATGGTCCAGTTTATTGGGGCCATAAAAGACATTCTGACCAATGAGAAGTTAGTGTCCCTGGAGATTCACATTTCTACTAACTTCAAAGTAAGGGATGTGACATAAACAGGATAGAGTGAAACACAGTAAAGCCTGTCTAGGCATGCTTTGGAAACAGGGAAAGGATTCCCTCAATCTAACTCTATCATCTATCTGACTACATCTAGACTTGAGTAGTCCAGGGTGATTCCGAACACTAGCAGCATTTTCTCCTGACGTTCCACCTGCACCTGTGGCTGGCATCTTCAGAGGATCTGATGATGGCAAAGCAAGTGGAGTCTATAATACACCTGTGGAATAATGTCCAGGGTGGGAGGAAAGAACGGTTGTCCGTTAAGCAAGTGTAGAGGATGCAATTAGCAAGCTAGGTGAGCATGTGTGGTGGGATCCAACCATTAACGTGTGGATAGGGCATTTGCATGGAACGCCACCCAGGCAGAGGAGGTCTCCAGACAGGAAGCAATCAAGGGCCAGTGAACACCACCCAGGCACAGGAGGTCTTTCTGGTTCTTTCCTCCCACCCTGGACCTTATTCCACAGGTGTAGATCCTCCACTTGCTTTACCACCATGAGATCCTCTGAAAATGCCAGCCACAGGTTCAGGAAAAAATGCTGCTAGAACACATTGGCCTTCCCGCCTGGAAACCACACAAAACCCCATTGATTCTGCAGGCAGAAGGCACCCCAGAGCCCACCCGTCCCACCCCCTCCGCTGCCCCTCACCTGGGCGCTCTGCCAGCTCAGCTCCTGGGGGAAGTAGCCGTAGCAGTGGCTGCCGTAGGAGAGCCAGTTCTTGGGGCAGTCGGCCGCTTGGGCGCCTGGAAGGACAGGGAAAGGGTCAGGGAGACATAGGATGTCTGTTTTGAATGGAATTGTATGAAAGATGTACAGCTGGGACCTACAGAGGCTAGAGAGGCCATCCTATAAGACCGAAGCCTGGAAAATGTTTGGGATTCCTCATCTTCAGAAAAGGAAGGGGAGCAGGAAAGTGTTCATGAGTCAGAGGGGCAGTCGGAATCTGAGGAGGAGATTTTGCAAGTACCCACATTTCAGGAAAGGCGAAAGGAAACAGAGCAGAGACGTCATTCAACTAGAATAGCTGCCAGAAATGCAGCTGAGTAATTGGGAACCACCCTAGCAGCTGTGGGGGAATTCAGGGCAGGTGCAGCCAGCTCTTGCTGGTAACAAACTGACTCTAATGCCTAAGCCTTTGCTCCCCTTGTGCCTGCTTCGAACCTGCATCTGGGAAATTGCTTCTAAGGATTTATTGCTGTTTCTTTGTCTGAAGTAAGACTGCTACTTGATTTGGGAGTTTATCAGAGACTAAGAACTGCATTCACCCCAAGACTTCCTTGCTTCCTTTTGCATTATTCAACTGAGTGTGCTGTTCTTTATGTTTTGCTGAAGTAAAGCAGTTTTCATTTATTCCGACATTGGTTTGCTGAACTGCTGGACTGGTGACCAGAGACAAATGATTAACTTTTGAACTCTTTGTCAGAACTTTTAAGCATGTCATTTCTTAAGTAAATTAAATAATTGTAAGAATCAAACCCAAGCATGTTGTGAGTAATGAGAATCTATCCACCTGGTTAATCTAATGTAATTAGTGTTGTGGTTTGTAAAGACACCATTATGGATGGGTTAACTGGAAAAGTACATGTAACAAGCTGATTGGCTGTGAACAGTTAGGAGCCCGATTGGTCAATTTCTCTGCCATGCTACTGGGGAACCGGTTTGAGCAGGTTTTTCCTCAGAGTGTGTGTATGCTGACTGGAAACAGCCAGGAGAGAAAATGGCTGGCGGCAATCAGAGGCCCTGTTTTTTCTAAGGCTCTGAGGCAAGTCTATGGACTTTAAAAGAACTATTTATTCCTACTGTTCTCTGTAAGCAATTACAGAGACTATTGTTAATAGGTATACCTCACAACCTCTGAGGATGCCTGCCATAGATGTGGGCGAAACGTCAGGAGAGAATGTTGGGAATTACCCTGGACTACTCAAGTCTAAATGTAGTCAGATAGATGATAGAGTTAGATTGAAGGAATCCTTTCCCCATTTCCAAAGCATGCCTAGATAGGATTCACCATTGTTTCCTGCTTCCCATCCTATTTAGGTCAGCCCACCCTTTGATGTTTCTAGAAATGTGATCTCTCCTAGGGCTTTGATGTAATTTCCCCAATTTGGCCTTTGGAATGTTTATGGCCCTAGAGAAGAAGCGACCCACGAGGTTGGTCGCCTTTCCATCTTCCTGCTTTGTTCCAGAGAGGACGCACCTCTGTCCTCTATTAGTCAAGATGTAGCTATCTATACCTTTGTTATTTTAATCCGTCTATGTGTATTAGAACAGGATAGATTAGATAGTTAGGTCCAAACCTTTTCTATCCATCAGTGGATTTCTTTTTACCTCAAGAAATGCTTTTAAACTTTAAAGCTAACTTTGCATCCCTTTGCCTTCCTGATGACAAAGAGGCCTTCCAAAACTCACACCGCGTAAGTTTCACCACTGCAATTTTTTACTCTGCTATTTTAATGGGAATTTACCTCATAAAGAGGGTGATTAGAGCTTAACGGCTCGTTCATTCCCAACAGAGAATACTTCTAGAACATGGCCATACAGCCCGGAAAACATACAACAACCCAATGATGGTGATGATGATAATATAGGAGAGAATTCTTCCCCTCGGAAGGGAAAGTCGCTCCTGAAAGAGGCAGCACTCTCACCCTGAGGCTCCTCCCTTCCCCAAAGGGCTTGAAAGAAAGAGACTTGGGAGATGGAAAGGGAGAAGAAAGGGTTTCTGTTCTGGGCAGAGGCTTGAAGGAAAGGGACTCACCTCCGCTGAGCAGGCAGCCCACGAGGCTGAAGAAGAAGAAGGCGGTGGTGGTCGGAGACATCCTGGGTCTGCAGATCTGGAGAGAGAGACACAGCCTTCATTTGGGAGATATTTGCATTTGCATCAGCATCACAGGCCTTTCTATTTGCTGTCAGTCATAGACTAGATAGGTAACCCCAGCACAGGCCACCGACATGTATTAGAATCCTACGAGAGATGGAAGAGACCCCCAAAGGTCATCTAATCCACCCTCCTTTCTGTTGGGAATCAACCTGGACTACAAGTCTAGATGTAGTTAGATAGATGATAGAGTTAGATTGAGGGAATCCTTTCCCTGTTTCCAAAGCATGCCGAGACAGGCTTTACTGTGTTTCACTCTGTACGTCACATCCCTTACTTTGAAGTTGGTAGAAATGTGAATCTCCAGGGACACTAACTTCTCATTGGTCAGAATGTTTTATGGCCCCAATAAACTGGACCATGAGGTTGGAACCATTTTGGTTCTCTCTTCTCCCTTTGTTCTTCAAGCTAACAACACGTCCTGCCATCTCTCCTGGCAAGATGTAACTATTCAGATGTTTGTTATTTTTCCTTTCTTATTTTTCCTTAGAAACCAGTCTAGAGTAGACTAGACAGCTCCCAAGCCTTTCTATCTACAATGGAGTTCTTTTTACCTGAATAAATACTTTTTGAACTTTTATTGAGACTCTGTAGTCCATTGCAATCCTAAATGGTCAAAGGCTTCTCTTTGCTCGCCCCGTGTAAGTAACTGTTGCGTTTGAAAGCTTTGCTTTTGCTACTCTGCTGCATTTTGGTGGAATCTCCCCCAGAGAGGGTTCAATTGAGTCTAACCACTCAGAGATCACCACAACACTTTCTCCAGGCAGGAAGGCACCATCCAGTCCCTCCCAACAGAGAGCCATCTGGTTTTGTGTATCACAATGGGTGAAGTATACAGTACCAGCACAATGGTCAAGCCATGAACCTCTCTGAGAAGCAGAGGTTTTTAAGCAGGAGCTGGGTGGCCATCTGTTGGGAGTGCTTTGATTGTGCCTCCCTGCCTGGCAGAAAGGGGTTGGGCTGGATGGCCTTTGGGGTTCCCTTCCAACTCTAGTGAAATATATTCCTTGGAGCCCAATGGAGTCTCCTTCCTTGGAAGTTTTTCAGCAGTAGCTGGAAGGCCATCTGTCGGGAAGGCTTGGATGGTGTCTTCCTAGTTGTATGTTTTAAATTGTGTGCGGATGTTTTTATGTTAAGCTGCTTTGGGTCCTCTTCAGGAGAGATAAATATTAAATAACTATAATAATAACATGCAGCAGAGTCTCACTTATCCAGCACAAATGGGCCAGCAGAACGTTGGAGAAGCGAAAATGTTGGATAATGAGGGAGTGTTATAATAACTGCTATGATTTGTTGTTCTGTTATGTACCATAACTATAATAAACTGTTTATCCCCCCCCCCCCCCCCGGCCAAAAAAAACCCCACTGGAATCAAAACAGTAGATAGTCGACAGCACTCAGGAACAGGGGAACTCCAGACTGCTATCAATCAAGTGCCAGTTAACACCACCCAAACAGAGGATGCAGCCAGGCTTTGCAGCTGCGAGGCTACTCAATGCTAATCAAGCTGGCTAATTGTAACATTCATACTTGTTTCAAACAGACAAGAGTTCTTCCTCCCACCCTGGACATTATTCCACAGATACATATATTATATACTAGAGAGATGCACGAAAAAGTTTATTTTGTTTCCTTCATGCTATTGTTTTGTTTCGACTGTTCGTCTGCACAAAACGAATGACGACATTTTCATAGGAAACGAGAGGCCACACAAAAATGGAAGCCACACATTCATCGTGCTTGCATTCATTTTCCTTTCGTTTCAGCCAATAAGCCAATGGGTGTTAATAATAATATGAATATAAACAACAATAATTATTCTGGGACCCTAAGCTGAGTCTGGGAGAGGAGTGCCGCCCCATTACATATGATGTGTGCCAATAGGTCTTACATATACTCCCCATTACGTCTGGTGTGTGTCAATTGGTTTTATATCTATCTATCTATCTATCTATCTATTAATTAATAATGATAGCTACTCTGGGACTCTAAGCTGAGTCTGGGAGAGAAGTACCTCCCCATTACATATGATGTGTGCCAATAGGTCTTATATATATATATATATATATATATATATATATATATATATATATATATAGCTACTCCCCATTACGTCTGATGTGTGCCAATGGGTTTATATGTGTGTGTGTGTGTGTGTGTGTGTGTGTGTGTGTGTGTGTGTGTATGTGTATAATGATAGCTACTCTGGGACCCTAAGCTGAGTCTGGGAGAGAAGTACCTCCCCATTACATATGATGTGTGCCAATAGGTTATATATATAGCTACTCCCCATTACGTCTGATGTGTGCCAATGGGTTTATATGTGTGTGTGTGTGTGTGTGTGTGTGTGTGTGTGTGTGTGTATAATGATAGCTACTCTGGGACCCTAAGCTGAGTCTGGGAGAGGAGTGCCTCCCCATTACATATGATGTGTGCCAATAGGTCTTTTATATATATGTGTGTGTGTGTGTGTGTGTGTGTGTGTGTAACGATAGCTGCTCCCCATTACGTCTGATATGTGCCAATGGGTTGGGACTCTAAGCTGAGTCTAGGAGAGGAGTGCCTCCCATTTACATCAGATGTATACCAATGGGTGTTAATAATAATAATAATATCATTAATAACCATAGTACCCTGGGGAAGACCCCAAAAAAGTTGGTGGGCTAAAAGGGGTCGAAATGCCTTCTGTGTGTCATGATTTTCACCCCTCTAGCCCAAAAACTGAGTGGGGTGGGTGGGCAGGGGTGAGCCTCGGAAGCCCTCCTATTGCAGTCCGAAAATTTTCATTTTTTCCGTAAGCCAGACGAAAATTCTGTTCGTATAAAAGGTAAAGGTTTCCCTTGACGTTAAGTTCAGTCGTGTCTGACTCTGGGGGTTGGGGCTCATCTCCATTTCTAAGCCAAAGAGCCGGCGTTGTCCGTAGACACCTCCAAGGTCATGTGGCCACTGGCATGACTGCATGGAGCGCCGTTCGTATAAGCCCTCAATTTTCATTAGTGGGAAGAAACATGAAAATGAGATGAAACGAATGAAACTAGACAAAACGAACAGCAATTACGTACAAAAGCACAACACTATTACAGCAGAGTCTCGCTTATCCAAGCTCCGCTTATCCAAGGTTCTGCATTATCCAACGCAGTTTGCCTTTTGGCAGTCAATGTTTTTGTAGTCATTTTTTCAATAAATTGTGAAATCTTGGTGCTAAATTGATAAATACAGTCATTATTACATAATGTTATTGTGTACTGAACGTTTTCTATCCATTTGTTGTAAAGCATGATGTTTTGATGCTTAATTTGTAAAATCATAACATAATTTGATGTTTAATAGGCTTTTTCTTAACCTCTCCTTATAATAATAATAATGATGATGATGATGATGATGATGATGATGATGATGATGTTATTCTTGTACCCCGCCTCTATCTCCCCGCAGGGACTCAGGGAGGCTTACAAATGCAAAAGAGTATACATACAAAAACATCAAATACCGAAAACGCACAAATGAAAAATTAAAACATACGATTAAAATCAAACCATTAATAAGACAAAGTTAAAAACACAGCAATAAAAACATAAGGATGGGCTGATCAAAGTGCAGTAAGTGAGACTTGTAAACATGGAGGAAGTTAAAAGTGTTATTATCCAACAGTTTCGCTTATCCAATGTTCTGCCGGCCCGTTTATGTTGGATAAGGGAGACTCTACTGCAGGGGTCCCCAAACTTTTTAAACAGGGGGCCAGTTCACAATCCTTCGGACTGTTGGAGGGCCGGACTATAGTTGGCCACCGAGCAATAATAATAATGACAACAACAACAACAACAACAACAACAACAACAACAACAACAACAATAAAAAAGAGGGTTGGAAGAGACCCTTTGGGCTATTGAGTCCAATCCCCTTCTGCCTTTGTGCACCGAAAGCACAAGCAAAGCACCCCTGACAGATGGCCACCCAGCCTCAATGTTAATAATAATAATAATAATAATAATAATAAAATTACGATCTGCCAACTGCAAAAGGCCACCCGACTGGGATCTGCGCGCATCATCCGAAAATACATCACACAGTCCTAGACGCTTGGGAATTGTTCGACTTGTGACTTTGTGATACGAAATCCAGCATATCTATTTTGTTTGCTGTGTCATAAATAATAATAATAATAATAATAATAATAATAATAATAATAATAATAATAATAATAATAAAGAGGGTTGGAAGAGACCCCTTGGGACATTTAGTCCAATCCCCTTCTGCTTTTGTGCACAAAAAGCACAAGCAAAGCACCCCTGACAGATGGCCACCCAGCCTCAATGTTAATAATTATAATAATAATAATAATAATAATAATAATAATAATAATAATAATCTATATCTGGGATCTGCACACATCATCAGAAAATACATCACACAGTCCTAGACACTTGGGAAGTGTTCGACTTGTGGTTTTGCGAAACGAAATCCATCATCTCTATCTTGTTTGCTGTGCCATATAACGTCGTTGTGTTGATCTATATATATAAAAGGGTAATGACATTTCGGCCTAGGACAAAACAACAAAACTACACATCCCAGAAACACTAAACTTGGCAGCGCAACCCCTCATCCATGCCTCTACGTTCATACAACAAAAAGCTCCAGCTACTCCAGAAAACGGCCAGGCTTTGAGGCTGCAAGGCTATTCACTGCTATTCCACCTGGCCAACAAAGGATTTCCATAAGCCACAGCAACGCGTGGCCGGGAAAGCTAGTAATAAGAAGAAGAAGAAGGAGGAGGCTTGGAAGAGAAGAAGAGACCCCTTGGGTCATGTAGCCCAACCCCCTTTTGTCCTTGTGCCGTGGGGGCCGGATAAATGGCTTCCAGCCCCCGGGCCTTAGTTTGAGGACCCCTGCTCTACTGGATATACACTCCACTTGCTTCATTTCCAACAGACCTCCGAAGATGCTTGCCACAGATGCAGGCAAAACATCAGGAGAGAATGCTGATGGAACATGGCCAGACAGAGCAGAAAACTCACAGCAATCTAGTGATTCCCACAGTAGTTTCCCCTATGGCCCAGCCCGCAGGTGAAGCCATTTAGCCAGGAATGCAGGTGAGAGGCTTACCTGTCGGTGTCTCCCAAGGATGCGGCTCTCGGTTTGCTGGGCACGGCTGGCCTTGCGAGGCATTTATAGGCACGTCCCCTCCCCAGAGTTTGGTCCTGGAGGAGGAGGAGGAGGAGGATTTACAACAAGCCAGGTGACAAGTGGGGCCTCTCCTCCCTCCAAGCAAACAGGGATTAAGGGGTTTTTGGGTCAGATGAAAGGCAAGGCTTTGGGATCAAAGGAGATTCTCCAGGGTCCCTGCCCTGCGCATGATCCCCCCCCCCAAAGAATGGGAGGAGGGGGGACCCATTCTTCCTAAGACAACAATCCTTCTCCCGTTAAGGCAACACACAGTTTGCAACCCTTATGTAAACCCTTACGCATGGGTTGCTGCCTTGAAAGCACAAAGAAAACTATGGATACGCAAGTCATGATGAGTACAAAGATGTGTGAGACACCGCAATAGACCAGCGTTTCTCAACCTGGGGGTCGCAAGGGGGGTGTCAGAGGGGTTGATGCCAAACAGGGACCCCCCCCTTTTGCACAAAAAGATGATTTATAATAAGGTTCACCTATAAATATGTGAAGCCAAATGTGCCGTCGCGCCTGGGGCTATAACTCTTAGCGAAAGGACCAAAGGACCAAAACACTGTAGATAACTCAAAACTGGTTTTATTGTTCACAAAAGGTTATCCTTTTAAGGCAATAAGATGGAAGTTTCAAAGGGGTAAAGGAAAATACATTAGTCTTTGGTTGTCTTAAGTCCAAGGAGCTCTGTAGCTGAGAAGCCTTTCCAGGTCCCTCTTTCTCAATGGCTGTGAATGCCGGAGCATACCTCAGCCTCAGTCCAAATGGCCTATGTTTGAAGACACAGTCTTCCTTTGGTGCCAAAGAACTGATTTGAAGGCGCTTGAGACTCCTCAATGTCGTCCAGGTTGGCCCTGAACATGAAGCATAAGTCTCAAGGGTAAGAACCTCAGAATTGGTGCTGAGAGGTAACTTAATCAAGGGCTTTTAGAGCCAAGTCCTTCTCTCACGTCCATCTGGTAGAAAGCTTGATGGTGGAATGAAAAAAGGAAACACTGTCCTACTCCAGGAAGAGGTGGAGCCAAACAATTGAGCTGAGGAAGCAATATAACTGGTACAAACAACATTGATTGGCAGCTATAAATAACCAATCAATCCAACTACATTTACAGGGTAAAGGCAAAATCAGGCATAATACAACAATTCAAATCTTGCAACTTACAGTTCGACATATAGAAGGTGCCACTTGCGCCGTCACACCAAGGTAGACCAGTAAAATAGGTTGGGATCCACGTAGCATGAGACAAAGTGACCTTTTGGCTTGACCAAAACTCTAACAACCCAGCCATTGTCTGAGCTGGCAGAAGGAAATTTGCATCCCTATACATCTGGGTTGATCTAATCATCTCTAGGGTCACAGAAGAAGAAAAACCAGAAAAACAAGTGTTGTGTCACCTATCTGCTTACATTTCATTTATATCTCCCCCCCCCCCCCCCCCTTCACTGTTGCGTGTATTACTGTGTATCTCTCTTTTCTGATTCTGGGGTTTGGGATTCTCTCCCCCCCCCCCCCTTTGAGTCCCAAAAGGCTCTATCTCTGGGTTGTTGTATGTATTCCGGGCTGTATGGCCGTGTTCCAGAAGTATTCTCTCCTGACGTTTCGCCCACATCTATGGCAGGCATCCTTAGAGGTTGCTGAGCTGGTTATCGCCAGCTGTGGGACACCCATTAAGCCATTTTAATCCACTCAAAATTCCACTCCCGGTCCTTTGTTTCCTGCTTGGACCACCCGCTTGCTCCTGATTGGCCGAGAGGCCGAAGTGGCGCTGGCTTTCTGATTGGCTGAGGCGTCCATGCCTCCCCTCCAGATGATGACTACAACCAATCAGCGCGAAGCTGGCAGAAGGGACGGGAAATTCAAAGTTGACTGCCCTGGTTTTTTTTACTATAAAATGTACTGTAATGCATTGTATGGTATGTCTGCTTGACGAATTATCGTGGCTTTGACATCCTTTCCAGCTGGATCGCAATAAACAACTCGGTGGCTTTTTCTTCAGCTTTGGTGAGATTTATTTGGGAAATTGAAGGGAGATTCTTATCTCAGAGGCTCTCTTTTTCTCGCCAGGGTATCGGACCCTTTCTACTTCTTGGTGGGTCTGCGGGCTTTCTCTCTTTGGGTGAGACCCTCCAAATTCTAACTCAATTTCAGGGTCGCCAAAGACCATCAGAAAACACATTAATTCGCAGTGCTCTTAAATGTAGTTCTTAAATGTTAAACATTCTTAAATGATGATGGTTATGGCCAGGAAGCAAGGCTTGGAGGGACCAATGCATTTCCTCCCGTTGGGAATCACCCTGGAGGACTCAAGTCTAGATGTAGTCAGATAGATGATAGAGTTAGATTGAGGGAATCCTTTCCATGTTTCCAAAGCATGCCTAGACAGGCTCTACTGTGTTTCCCTCTATCCTGTTTACGTCACATCCCTTACTTTGAAGTTAGTAGAAATGTGAATCTCCAGGGACACCAACTTCTCATTGGTCAGAATGTCTTTTACGGCCCCGATGAACTGGACCATGAGGTTGGAACCATTTTAGTTCTCTCTTCTTCTCCCTTTTGTGATCGAGGTGACCTCCCCTCCAGGACTTTGTAAAAGATAGTTCAAAAATCAAGACTTTATGTTCTATATTCCATATATTTATAGTAGAAGGTGATTGAGACTTTTTACTGGAGTTTACTGTGGATTATCCCTGCATTCTGAGGCAAGAGATAACAACTTCATGAATTGTAAAATCATGCTGCTAAAACTCCACTTCTATGACTTTCCATATTGGGTTCCCCAGATGTTGTAAACCTCATTCTTATCAAATGTTTTCAATTGATTATATCATCCATGGTTCCCCTTTGTGCAATGTAACTCCCCCCTCTATGGATTCTCCCTTTCCTCCTTGAAATCTACCTATCTGCCTGTATGTATTTGTACTCTTTGGGATCCCCGGAAAATATGTATTCTTCCCAGCAGGGTTTATGTTCCAACTTTATTTTAATTTTCATTCTATCCCATATAATTGTCAAATCATGAAATCAAATGGGAAATATTATGACCCCAACATGAACTCTAGCCCTATGACCCAGACCTCCCTTCCCAAAAACAAAAGGATAATCTGCCACAGTTTAATCCAATCTCATTCCGATCGCATGGACAATATAGGGCAAGTCACCAAATTCCTAAAGGTGACTCACCCCCAAGGCAAACATTGTCATATCCCAGGCCAGGACGCCGCAGGAAGGCACCCTGTGGGGCCGTCAATGACGGCTCATCACCACCCATCACCACTTCCCGTCTGACACCCCAAGGCATATCTAAAATCTGTGAACGTGACAGGACCCCGGACACCCTTGATGGGTGCCATTAATTCCTTTAGAAATCGGCCGGGTCAGGATTAATCTATCCGGTCACTTCATTGTTTCAATAGCTCCCGCCTCCTCCTCTCTCATTGGCCCGAGGGGGGACAAAAAGCGGCTCCCCATTGGGCCAGCAGAGCAAGGCGGGAAACGAAAGCCCGCCTCGTTCAACCTCTCAGCCTATCCGCGATCAGATGGGCGGGGGAGCGGGGCGGGAAATTCAAAGGGCTGTCAGACCGAAACATTGTATAAATATGGCTTTATTTGAAACATATGTGACGCTAGTAGATTGAATGATCGCTATTAGCGTCCTTTTCAGCTGAATTGCTCAATAAAAACTCCTTGGCGGATTTTCCTTCAACTTGGCGGACCTTCTTCATTTCAGGCTTCAGGTTGTATTGCGGCTTATATTCTCCTTTTGGCTTCGCCAAGGTCCGTTCCCTCAGGACCGGGTCGGGTCTCTCTTTAAGGGCCCTATCCCCCAAAGTGCGGTCGATAACACTTTGTTCTTCTAGCTAACAAGAAGCATCTTGCTGTCTCTCCTGGCAAGATGTAACTATTTAGATGTTTGTTATTTTTCCTTTCTTATTTTTCCTTAGAAACCAGTCTAGAGTAGACTAGACAGCTCCCAAGCCTTTCTATCTACAGTGGAGTTTTTTTTAACTGAATAAATGTTTTTGAACTTTTACTGAGACTCTGCAATCGATTGCCATCCTAAGTTGAAAGGCTACTCTTTCTGATTCCTGATTGCTTGATATTATTCAGGACCCCTCCCTACCTAATGTGACCTTAAATGATTCTAATGCACTTTATCTATTTACGAATTCATTACTCATAATGTGCACCTTGCTTATCCACTGTTGCAACCTCATTGTTTTTAATTTGATGTTTTAATTCTGTGTTGTGTTTTTTCGCTGTTGTGTATATTTTATTATTGGTTTTTGTTTTTGTCCTTTGATGTTTCATATTTTATCATCTCCTGTATTTTGATTTTGCTGTAAGCCGCCCCGAGTCCCCTTTGGGGGATATGGAGGCGGGATATAAATAAACATCATTATTATTATTACAGTAGAGTCTCACTTACCCAACATAAACGGGCCGGCAGAATGTTGGGTAAGCGAATATGTTGGATAATAAGAAGGGATTAAGGAAAAGCCTATTAAACATCAAATTAGGTTATGATTTTACAAATTAAGCATCAAAACATCATGTTATACAACAAATTTGACAGAAAAAGTAGTTCAATACACAATAATGCTATGTAGGAATTACTGTATTTACGAATTTAGCACCAAAATATCATGATGTATTGAAAACATTGACTACAAAAATGCTTTGGATAATCCAGAACGTTGGATAAGCAAGTGTTGGATAAGTGAGACTCTACTGTATTATTATTATTATTATTATTATTATTATTATTATTATTATTATTATTATTATTATTATTACTCTTTGCTCAACCCATGTAAGTAACTGCTGCATTTGAAAGCTTTTGATTTTGCTACTCTGCTGATTTTTGGTGGAATCTCCCCCAGAGAGGGTTAAATTGAGTCTAACCGCTCAGAGATTGCCACAACACCTCCCCAATACCCCATTGCCGGACATTGCACAGGCTGGACTGGATGACCTTCAGGAAAGTCAAGCTGGGTTCGCAATAATGATGGTTATGGCCGGGAAGCAAGGCTTGGAGGGAAGAAGGCATTTCCTCCCAGACACCCCATTGCCGGACATTGCAGAGGCTGGACTGGATGACCTTTATGTGCCCCACACCCTGACCTTGGGGAAGGTCCATCCAAATGAGAAGGAGGGGCCAATGAGGTGGGATTGGGGAGCAGAAATGACACCAAAACCAACACAATGAAGTTCAACAGGGAGAAATGTAAGATACTTCTTGTTCCTGGGTCATTAATGCCATTTCTTAATTGGTTCTATCCTAAAAACATGGGAAAGTTTATTAAACTGCACAAACTTGTTTCTGTGGGAGTGACATCCTGCTAGAGTACATTTTGCTCTAGTTTTTGACTGAATATCCCATCATCAAGTCTCAACCAATTTGATCTGGTTCATGCCACAATAAGGAAATTTCTGGAGCATAACCACTACTTTCAAAGTCTGGACCACACAATTAAACAGGAATAACACTTTTAAACCAGGAACAGGCCAAAAAAAATTCAAATTGTGTTAACATACTGTAATACGGAACAGGGCTCCTGTTTCTTTAAATTCCTACTGTGTGTTAGGAATTATGGGAGTTGAAGTCCAAAACAGCTGGAGGGAGGGCCAAAGTTTGCCCATGCCTGATCTAAGGCCCCTCGGCTCTTTGCAAAACTACAACTCCCAGGATTCCAGAGCACTGAGCCGTGGCAGTTAAAGTGGTGCAAAACTGCATTCATCCCACAGTGCAGATGCCCCTTAGGGCACGACTGCAACGGTCTTCCAGGTGCCTGCTATTCCTATAACAAGCTGGATCCTATCTCTGGCCTTTTTGCAGATTTGTTTTGCAGGGGTTTAGTTCTAGTTATGCACAGGTTGAGTCTCCCTTCTGCAAAATGTTTTGGGTCATTCATGTTCTGGATTTTGGAATACCTGGATTTGCATAAAAGTCCATAATGAGATACATATTGGGGATGGGACCGAGTCTAAACAAAAAATGCATTTACACTTCATATATATATATATATATATATATATATATATATATATATATATATATACACACTTTATACTTCATATATATAATTTATTTACAGTATTTATATTCCGCCCTTGTTTCTCACCCCGAAGGGGACTCAGGGTGGATCACATTACACATACAGTAGAGTCTCACTTATCCAAGCTAAACGGGCCGGCAGAATGTTGGATAAGCGAATATGTTGGATAATAAGGAGGCATTAAGGAAAAGCCTATTAAACATCAAATTAGGTTATGATTTTACAAATTAAGCACCAAAACATCAGGTTATACAACAAATTTGACAGAAAAAGTAGTTCAATATGCAGTAATGCTATGTAGTAATTACTGTATTTACGAATTTAGCACCAAAATATCACGATGTATTGAAAACATTGACTACAAAAATGCGTTGGATAATCCAGAATGTTGGATAAGTGAGTGCCCCGGTGGCGAAGTGTGTTAAAGCGCTGAGATGCTGAACTTGCAGACCGAAAGGTCCCAGGTTCAAATCCCGGGAGCGGAATGAGCGCCCGCTATTAGCCCCAGCTTCTGCCAACCTAGCAGTTCGAAAACATGCCAATGTGAGTAGATCAATAGGTACCGCTCCGGCGGGAAGGTAACATTGGCACTCCATGTGGCCACATGACCTTGGAGGTGTCTGCGGACAACACCGGCTCTTTGGCTTAGAAATGGAGATGAGCACCAATCCACAGAGTCGGACACAACTGGACTTAACGTCAGGAGAATCCTTTACCTATATATATATATATATCTATCCAGTCCTAAGCCCCCGGTTCGTCTCCCTGTGCAGGACTGGACGCTGGGAAGCGGAGGAGGAAGAGGGCCTCGTAGGAGAGCGGGAAGGGGGGCGGGGGCAGCGGGCGGCAGTTGAGCCCCCCCAGGTCCACTTCCAGGACGGCGCCTGCGTCCGGAGAGGCCATGAAGAGCGTCCCGTTGTCCAGCGCCAGGCCCTGCCCGGCCAGGCCGCACTTGGGCAGCGCCTGGACCGGACTCCACTCCCGGCGGCCGAGGCTGAAGGAGGTGACCGCGTTGCCCTCCACGTTGCCCCCCAACACAAAGAGGGGGTCCGTGCCCCCCAGGAAGTACAGCCCCGGGAGGTCTGCGTCCGCACGCGTCAAGGTGGGCAGCAGCTCCTGCCAGGAATCTGCAAAGAAAGACAAGGAGCGTGAGTGGCCACCTGTCCAGATGCAGCTCTGACTCTTGAAGAGACAGAGGTTGGAACAAAAACTCCGGGGATATTGGCTAATGATGACTACTGAGCATGTGCAATGGATAAAAATGTGTGTCAAAACTCATTACAAAACGAGGGGGCGCTGGCGTTTCGTTTCTAAAGTGTTCCAAAATCAGAACAGTAAATAAGGAGCAACACTCTGAAAACAGAAGAATTCCAGACATGTATCAATCAGGGGCAGCTAATGACTCTGAACAAAGGATTCCCCCAGGCCCCAGGATGCGAGGCTGGGAAGGCCATTTAATACTAACAAAGGTGATTGATTACAACATTCAACAAACAAGAGTTCTTTTCCCCACCCAGGATCTTCCACAGATATATAAACCTTCCTTGCTTAGTTTCTCCATGTGCCTCATAACCTCTGACGATGTCTGCCATAGATGTGGGTGAAATGTCAGGAGAGAATACTTCTGGAACCATACAGCCATACAGCCCAGAAAACACACAACAATCCTGTTCTTAAAGTATTGTTAGTTAAAATTTCATCACGATAACGAGAGTAACGAAATGTTGTTACTATTTCATATAATGCGCATGTGAGAAAACATCAAAACCCCATTTTGACAGCTATTGGGGTGAAACTTGCTGCAGTGGTAGAAGACATTGGCCACTCTTAGCCCACCAAGTTTCAGATGCTTCACTTATCCACCGATTTTCGGGGAATTTTTCAAAGTTTTTATAAACAACATATAAGAAAGACTACAAGAGCTCGCTCCTTGAATTTTCTATGCAATGAAACAATATAACAAGGGATCATTCCCCCAAGTTTCAGAAATATTCATGCATCTACTGATTTTATGGACGCATCTCTCCCTCTCCTCACTGGGGCTTCTTGAGGCTGAGCAGAATTCTGGGAAATGTAGTTCAGGGCAGGGCCTTTTGCATTCACTGGCATAGGGCTACTCGCCTTCCCAAACTACATTTCCCAGAATCCTGTGCTTTCCCCGTCTCTTTCCCAGCGAACTCTGCTTCCTCCCTGCTGCTTCCCTCTCCACATGACGAGAAACCATTCATTTAAAGAAGAAAGGCAGCCTTTTTGGCTTTGTTTTGCTTCCTTGTGCTGAAAATGAAACATGACTTGGGGAGGCTTCCGAGGTTTACAAAATTCAAACAAAAAAGCATTGGGTGAATTTTGATTCTTAAGTTTTTGAAGCAGGCCATGCCCACACGTCAAATATTGTCAGACCTCTGTCAGCTGGGCACCAAGAACCATACACGGAGGCCAGTCTCTATCTAATATCTTTATTAAGGAAATATATAAAAGCAATAAAAACAAGTGAAGAATATAGTTCAGAAGCAGACCTTTCAGATGAGGTCAAATATAGTCCAAAAATGTATAGTCCAATAAATGATATTAGAGTTCAAAGTTCTTTATCCAATACCGAAACACACACTATTGCCAAGCAATAGTGTGGGGAAATGTCAGAGTCTTAGAAGCCCAATGAAGCTTGACAACAAGGCTGGAACAAGGCTGGATGAAACTTGGTTCTTTAACAAGGTCCGTGACTAGGTACAAGGTAACCCGTGGATCCTGGAACAAGGTCCGTGGTTGAAAGCAAAGCGATGCATAAACTTGAATACTTGATCCGGGAGGCAAGGAACTGGGGTTACAAGTCCACACACGATCTCACTCCTGAAGCTGATCTGTTGACTCCGCAAAGAATCTCCCGCGCCAAGCACCTATATTGGGTCTCGTTTTCCCGCCAACAATCTCTTTCCCTAGAGAACGAGAAGCGAAACCCAACTCTGTCCAGATGCAAGACTCCTTAGAATTTCCCAAGGGAAGCAGGCCTAATCAGCCTGTTGTTTGGCAGCGATCCGTAAACTCCTCCGATTTGCTTCTCTGACTCCTCTGTCTCTAAAGTAAGATTCCCTCCTGGGAAACAGAGGGGAGTAATGCCCAAGGCCTGTTTTACTGAATTCTTGAGGGCAAACATCAACATCCGGCAGGTGAAAGGACTCCGGCTCTTGTTGAACCGGTGAAAACCCCATGTTTTCATCTTCATCTGCCACGATAGTACTAGGAACAGGACTACAAGGCCCATGAGGCATCACAAATACTGCCTCGCAAGTATGATTCTAACAAATTTCATCTGATTTACGAGGACTAACAAAAAATGCACACTTTTAGCGGGCTGATATTGATCGCTGCTTTGTACCTCAACTGAAAATTAGTTAGTGTTAGGGGATTGGATTTATGCAGGCTGACTAAAGCAATGCTGAAGAGGGAAATCTCGAAGGCTCTGATGCTGGGAATGTTGAAGGCTCTGGCTCTGAATTGTCAGAGAGGCTGCAGGCTAGCGAGGAAACAGAAACTAGTGATAAGGGTGACCTTTCACAGGATTTAGAACATCAACAAGTCCCAGGTGTCTCTGGCAGCGAGTCAGAGGAGTCTTCCTTAGATAGAGATACAAGGTGAAGGTTAAAGGTTCATCGCCCCAGACGTTCTCTTAGAATAGCTGGCAAATGTGTGGGAATTCAAGGGCAGAGGAATACTTTCTTGGCTTGTAAGCAAGGGTAAATAAGGGAGAAACAGGGAAAGATTTCAGACGAAGCAACGTTGATTTTTGGAAGCACATCTCCTGCCCTGTCTAAGCTCATGGAAAAGGATTCTTTGTTCATGCCTGTGTATTGGATTATACTCTGAAGTTCATGTTGTCTTGTTTTCAGGACTGATTTCCTATATCAGAGACTTGGATCTAATTTCTGCAAATTACCTTTACCTCTGGATTATTGCTTTTTTGACTGACTGCCTTTGCATTTGAAATATTTCTTTTTTACTTACTGCCATTGGGTTTGGATGACTGCTTTTCTTTACTGCTTTTTATTCAGACTTTGTTATTTTTTATCAATAAACTGTTTAAACCTAGTCTGCTGTGGTGGAGTGTGTGTTAAGAGCAAGGTGAACCAGCACCGAGGTGCAACAGTTAGTTAAGCTCTAACAGCTTTCGAGAAGGGCCAGTTTGACCCAAAAGAACAGATTAATCAGTTGCTTTGCTAAGACTTCAATGCTGAATCACACAGGGTGGTGTAGCAGGGAGGGATAGCTGGTTGACACAGCAAGGCCATAAATCTTCTCATAGCCGATGGGAATAAACTAGGAGGCTAATAAACTAGCACTGACATAATGGCTTTATGGCGCATGCAAACAGAAAGGGAAAAGTTTCCCAATGAAAGTTAAATTTTCTATAAACACAGAAGCTGGACCGAGTTGAGGCCTGGTGCTCCCATTTGAGAAAAAAATCACGAAGTGTTTATCTGATCAATAAACTCACTATAATGGAGATCTCCTGTCTCTAGGGACTATTTTGAGACTTGGATACTAGAGATTACTATCGGCTGGCTGTCTGGCGGATGGGAAACAGGATCTGGGTAATTCTGCACTGACCCCGGATGACCTCTTCCCACCGACCCTGGATGACGGACCCATGACTCTGGTTTCACCCTAGACGTGCAACACTTTTCCAGGAGGAGCCAGAATGGCTCCACTCATTTGAGTTTATGGTGTGTTGTTGTTGTTGTGGTTGTTGTTGTTGTTGTTGTTGTCTGGAGTTCCCCAGTTTCTGAGTGTTGGTCTTTACTGTCTTGATTTTAGTATTTTTTTAATGCTGGTAGCCAGATTTTGTTCATTTTCAAGACAGTAAATAATGAACACCACTCATAAACAGGAGGACTCTAGACAGCAAGCAGTTAAAGGCCCAGTTAACATTTCTCAGACAGGGGATGTGTCTTGTTTTATCTTTCAAGAACAGCCTTAAACAATGTGGTAAGTAAGTGAAAATTGCTTTACTTCAGGAAAACATAAAGAACAGCACACACAGTGGAATAATGCAAAAGAAAGCAAGGAAGTCTTAGGGCAACACAGTTCTTAAGTCTCTAATAAATTCCTAAATCAAGTGGCAGTCTTACTTCAGACAAAGGAACAGCAATAAATCCTTAGGAGCAGTTTCCCAGATGCAGACTCGAAGCAGGCACAAGGAGAGCGAAGGCTTAGGCATTAGAGTCAGTTTGTTACCAGCAAAAGCTGACTCCACCTGCTTCTGATTTATAGCCATGAGTCCCCTCACAGCTGCTAGGGCAGTTCCCAATTACTCAGCTGCATTTCTGGTAGCTATTCTAGCTGAACGACGTCTCTGCTCTGTTTCCTTTCACCTCTCCTGAAATGTGGGTACTTGCAAAATCTCCTCCTCTGATTCAAACTGCCCCTTTGACTCATGAATGCTTTCCTGCTCCCCTTCCTCTTCTGAAGAAGAGGAATCCCTAACAGGATGCCTCCAGGTAACAACAGCCAGGACACCTCTATGCAGATGTCCTCACTGATTGAATATGCAGCTGCAAGACTATTCAATGCCATTCAAGCTTGCTTATTGCAACATTTATACTTGCTTCAAACAGACAAGAGTTCTTTGTCCCACCCTGGATATTAATCCATAGGTATATATCTATATACGTATATGTGTGTGTGTGTGTGTGTGTATTATTATCATCTTCAGAGGTATTGTTGGCAGTGAGGCACTCCACTTGCCTCACTGTCAACAGTACCTCTGAAGAAGATAATAATAATAATACAGTAGAGTGTCACTTATCCAAGCTAAACGGGCCGGCAGAAACTTGGATAAGCGAATATGTTGGATAATAAGGAGGGATTAAGGAAAAGCCTATTAAACATCAAATTAGGTTATGATTTTACAAATGAAGCACCAAAACATCATGTTATACAACAAATTTGACAGAAAAAGTAGTTCAATACGCAGTAATGTTATGTTGTAATTACAGTATTTACGAATTTAGCACCAAAATATCATGATGTATTGAAAATATTGACTATAAAAATGCATTGGATAATCCAGAAGCTTGGATAAGCGAGGCTTGGATAAGTGAGACTCTAATGTACTGGTAATGTTATGTTGTAATTACTGTATTTACAAATTTAGCACCAAAATATCACGATATATTGAAAACATTGACTACAAAAATGCATTGGATAATCCAGAAGCTTGGATAAGCGAGGCTTGGATAAGTGAGACTCTAATGTACTGATGATGATGATGATGATGATGATGATGATGATGATGATGATGATGATGATTTATTTGTAGCTCATCCTATCTCCTCAAGGGGACTCATTAGCCACAGATGCAGGCAAACCATCAGGAGAGAATGCTGCAGGAACATGGCCAAACAGCCTGAAAAACACTCAGCAATCCAGTGATTCTGATCATGAAAGCCTTTGACAACACATTGACAAAACAATTAATTAGCAATGAGATAAATTGCATTTTGATTACACTTTCTCTTGGTAATACTGTTTTGCAGTCTCTGTGATATTATTGTATTCCAGAGACTTCCTGGCCGTCTGCACGCGGGCCGAGCATGGCATAAGTGAGACTCTAATGTGATGATGATGATGATGATTTATTTGTAGCTCATCCTATCTCCTCAAGGGGACTCATTAGCCACAGATGCAGGCAAACCATCAGGAGAGAAGCTTGGATAAGCGAGTCTTGGATAAGTGAGACTCTAATGTACTGGTAATGTTATGTTGTAATTACTGTATTTACGAATTTAGCACCAAAATATCACGATATATTGAAAACATTGACTACAAAAATGCCTTGGTTAATCCAGAACCTTGGATAAGCGAGTCTTGGATAAGTGAGACTCTAATGTGATGATGATGATGATTTATTTGTAGCTCACCCTATCTCCTCAAAGGGAATTAGCCACAGATGCAGTCAAACCATCAGGAGAGAATGCTGCAGGAACATGGCCAAACAGCCTGAAAAACTCTCAGCAACCAAGTGATTCTGATCATGAAATTCTTCGACAACACATTGACAAAGCAATTAATTAGCAATGAGATAAACTGCATTTTAATTGCACTTTCTCTTGGTAATACTGTTTTGCAGTCTCTGTGATATTATTGTATTCCAGAGACTTCCTGGCACTCTGTACGCGGGCCGAGCATGGCATAAGTGAGACTCTAATGTGATGATGATGATGATGATGATGATGATGATGATGATGATTTATTTGTAGCTCATCCTATCTCCTCAAGGGGACTCATTAGCCACAGATGCAGGCAAACCATCAGGAGAGAATGCTGCAGGAACATGGCCAAACAGCCTGAAAAACACTCAGCAATCCAGTGATTCTGATCATGAAAGCCTTTGACAACACATTGACAAAACAATTAATTAGCAATGAGATAAATTGCATTTTGATTACACTTTCTCTTGGTAATACTGTTTTGCAGTCTCTGTGATATTATTGTATTCCAGAGACTTCCTGGCCGTCTGCACGCGGGCCGAGCATGGCATAAGTGAGACTCTAATGTGATGATGATGATGATGATTTATTTGTAGCTCATCCTATCTCCTCAAGGGGACTCATTAGCCAGAGATGCAGGCAAACCATCAGGAGAGAAGCTTGGATAAGCGAGTCTTGGATAAGTGAGACTCTAATGTGATGATGATGATGATTTATTTGTAGCTCACCCTATCTCCTCAAAGGGAATTAGCCACAGATGCAGTCAAACCATCAGGAGAGAATGCTGCAGGAACATGGCCAAACAGCCTGAAAAACTCTCAGCAACCCAGTGATTCTGATCATGAAAGCCTTTGACAACACATTGACAAAACAATTAATTAGCAATGAGATAAATTGCATTTTGATTACACTTTCTCTTGGTAATACTGTTTTGCAGTCTCTGTGATATTATTGTATTCTAGAGACTTCCTGGCACTCTGCACGCGGGCCGAGCATGGCATAAGTGAGACTCTAATGTGATGATGATGATGATGATGATGATGATGATGATGATTTATTTGTAGCTCATCCTATCTCCTCAAGGGGACTCATTAGCCACAGATGCAGGCAAACCATCAGGAGAGAATGCTGCAGGAACATGGCCAAACAGCCTGAAAAACACTCAGCAATCCAGTGATTCTGATCATGAAAGCCTTTGACAACACATTGACAAAACAATTAATTAGCAATGAGATAAATTGCATTTTGATTACACTTTCTCTTGGTAATACTGTTTTGCAGTCTCTGTGATATTATTGTATTCTAGAGACTTCCTGGCACTCTGCACGCGGGCCGAGCATGGCATAAGTGAGACTCTAATGTGATGATGATGATGATGATGATGATGATGATGATGATTTATTTGTAGCTCATCCTATCTCCTCAAGGGGACTCATTAGCCACAGATGCAGGCAAACCATCAGGAGAGAATGCTGCAGGAACATGGCCAAACAGCCTGAAAAACTCTCAGCAACCCAGTGATTCTGATCATGAAAGCCTTTGACAACACATTGACAAAACAATTAATTAGCAATGAGATAAATTGCATTTTGATTACACTTTCTCTTGGTAATACTGTTTTGCAGTCTCTGTGATATTATTGTATTCTAGAGACTTCCTGGCACTCTGCACGCGGGCCGAGCATGGCATAAGTGAGACTCTAATGTGATGATGATGATGATGATGATGATGATGATGATGATTTATTTGTAGCTCATCCTATCTCCTCAAGGGGACTCATTAGCCACAGATGCAGGCAAACCATCAGGAGAGAATGCTGCAGGAACATGGCCAAACAGCCTGAAAAACACTCAGCAATCCAGTGATTCTGATCATGAAAGCCTTTGACAACACATTGACAAAACAATTAATTAGCAATGAGATAAATTGCATTTTGATTACACTTTCTCTTGGTAATACTGTTTTGCAGTCTCTGTGATATTATTGTATTCCAGAGACTTCCTGGCACTCTGTACGCGGGCCGAGCGTGGCGCTGCTCACCTGCGTCCACGTCGTACCTGAGGAGGATCTTCTCCCCGGTGGTGCGGAGGCTTCCCAGGGCGAAGAGGGCTCCTGGGTGGGCGGCGCAGAGGGGCAGGTCGTGGGAGAGGGAGAGGGCGAAGGGGAGCTCCCCCAGGGGCAGCGGGGAGGCCAGGGCCCACTGGTCAGCCCAGGGGTCGTAGCGCTCCACCGTCCCGTAGAGGCAGGGGCTGCTGTCCGGGCCCAGGAGGGACCCCCGGTGCCAGCCCCCCACGGCAAAGAGGTGGGCCCCCGACGCGGCCAGGCTGAAGTGGCGCCGGCGCTGAGAAAAGGAAGAGAGAGGAACAGGGAGAGGCTGAGAGAGTGTGGCCGGACCAAGGGCCGAGCATGTGGTCTGCAGGTGGATAGATGAAATTGCATGATTGGGGTCTACCCTCTGATTTGTGTTGTAATGTATATGATTATTTTTGTACTATTATATTGTGTTATGATATATTGTTTTATTTTGTTATATTGTATGGTGTCTGGGCATGGCCCCATGTAAGCCGCCCCGAGTCCCCATCGGGGAGATGGTGGCGGGTTATAAATAAAGTTTTATTATTATTATTATTATTACCCTGTTTCCCCTAAAATAAGACATCCCCTGAAAATAAGACCTAGCAGAGGTTTTGCTGAATTGCTCAATATAAGGCCTCCCCCGAAAGTAAGACCTAGCAAAGTTTTTGTTTGGAAGCATATCCGCTAAACAGAACATTACAGCATGCAGGATTGGTAAACATATGTACCATAGATTGTTAATGATGATAGTAACAAGAAATTATTGAGAGGATTCGCAGTTTGTCTGGTTATGCTGGTTTGTGATGACAACTACTGTACAGTATAGAATAAATGTTCAATTTGTTTTGTTCAACAATAAATGTGAATTCTTCTTCATGGAAAAATAAGACATCTCCTGAAAATAAGACCTAGCGCATCTTTGGGAGCAAAAATTAATATAAGACACTGTCTTATTTTCGGGGAAACAGGGTAGCTGTTGGTGTTACAGTAGAGTCTCACTTATCCAGCACTCGCTTATCCAACGTTCTGGATTATCCAACACATTTTTGTAGTCAGTGTTTTCAATATATCGTGATATTTTGGTGCTAAATTCATAAATACAGTAATTACTACATAGCATTACTGTATATTGAACTACTTTTTCTGTCAAATTTGTTGTATAACATGATGTTCTGGTGCTTAATTTGTAAAATCATAACCTAACTAGCTGTGCCCGGCCACGCGTTGCTGTGGGGTTGTCTGGTGGTGTTGGTGAGAAATTGTTGAGGTCGTGGTGGTATTGAATGTCTGTTGTATGGTTGTCTTTATGTTTAGTATGCACACTGAAGTGGATTATATGGCAGTGTGGAGTCAAGATAATCCAGTTCAAAGCAGATGATATAAGATTATAAATGGGTTATATAGCTGTGTGGAAGGGCCTTGAGTCTACACTGCCATATAATAATAATAATAATAATAATAATAATAATAATAATAATAATAATAATAATAACTTTATTTTTATACCCCGCCTCTATCTCCCCGAAGGGGACTCAGGGCGGCTTACATGGGGCCAAGCCCGAATAAAAACAGTAGCAGTATAAAACACAGCAATAGACAACAACTTGCACAATAAAAAAATAAAAAAATAAAAATAAAACATTAGCCAATAAAAAACAAGAACTAATAAAAACATGGATTAAAACTGAGAGATTGTAAAAGTAGACTGGGTAAGGTGCACCCTATAAATATTGTAAACACAAGGTGACTGATAAAGTGCTGCAAATTCTGGAAGTGCAAATTGGGATGGGAATAGACCCTGTGTCTATATCGAGTTGACAAAGGTAAAAGTGCAAACCGGTACAAGAATGGTCACAGATACAGATTGCTTCTGGATTAGCAATCTTTATCTAAAAGCCTGAGTAAAGAGCCAGGTTTTCAAGCTCTTTCTGAATGCTACCAGGGTGGGGGCTTGCCTGATTTCCCTGGGGAGCGAGTTCCAGAGCCGGGAAGGGGCCACCACGGAGAAGGCCCTCTCTCTCGTCCCCACCAACCGTGCTTGTGACGGAGGTGGGAGCGAGAGGAGGGCCTCCCCCGACGAACGAAGAGATCGTGCAGGTTCGTAGGGGGATATAATCCAGTTAAAATCTGATAATCTGTGGAAGAGGCCTAAGTGAGGCCTAACTGTGGCTGTCCCCTGGGCTGAGGAGGTTGCTAGGAGACCAAGTGGGCGGAGCTTAGCCTTCAAACTGGCAGCAATTGGATAAAAACTATTATTCCTCTCCCTGTAATTAGGACTTTATTTTTCTTTTCTTTTTGTTGTATCAACCTAGAGCCGTGAATGATGAGTTGTGTTGTCAATTTTCGAGGTTGGGGGGCCTGTAGTTTTGTTGTTTTGTCCGCTGCCCTGATGCCATCACTCTTTTATATATATAGATTTGATTTTTTTTTTTCGTGTCAGGAGCAACCGGAGTTGCTTCTGGAGTGAGAGAATTGGCCGTCCGCAAGGACGTTGCCCAGGGGACATTGCCCGGATGTTTCGATGTTTTACCATCCTTGTGGGAGGCTTCTCTCATGTCCCCACATGGAGCTGGAGCTGACAGAGGGAGCTCATCCGCACTCTCCCCGGGTGGGATTCGAACCTGGCAGCTTTCAGGTCAGCAACCCAACCTTCAAGTTACGAGGCTTTTATCCCCTTGGCCACCGGGGGCTCCTATTTGATGTTTAATAGGC
>NC_085845.1:205778594-205796094 GCF_035594765.1 Anolis carolinensis | reverse complement strand
CTCCCTGTAATTAGGACTTTCTTTTTCTTTTCTTTTTGTTGTATCAACCTAGAGGCGTGGATGATGGGTTGTGTTGTCAAATTTCGAGGTTGGGGGGGCCTGTAGTTTTGTTGTCTTGTCCGCTGCCCTGATGCCATCACTCTTCTATCTATATACTAGCTGTGCCCGGCCACGCGTTGCTGTGGCGAAGTGGTGGTGGTATTGGTTAAAAATTGTTGTGTAATTTTTATTTGACGTTATTTTCTGTTATTATAGTATTTTATTGTATTAATTTTTAGTGTTTTTTATTATTTTTTGTTGGGTTGCTAGGAGACCAAGTGGGCGGAGCTTAGCCTTCTAACTGGCAGCAATTGGATAAAAAACAATTATTCCTCTCCCTGGAATAGGACTTTATTTTTCTTTTCCTTTTTGTTGTATCAACCTAGAGCCATGGATGATGGGTTGTGTTGTCAAATTTTGAGGTTGGAGGGGCCTGTAGTTTTGTTGTTTTGTCCGCTGCCCTGATGCCATCACTCTTTTATATATATAGACTAGCTGTGCCCGGCCACGCGTTGCTGTGGCGAAGTCTGGTGGTATGGGAAATAAAGTATTGAGGAATTGGTGGTAGTTAAGGTCAAGGGTCAAGGTTTTCCAGCTCAGCGCTTTAACACGCTGCGCCATCAGGGGATATTATTTCCTAAAGGTTGTGAATATACAATATTTCTGATTGGGTTTTTTTGTTTGTTGGAGGCAAGTATGAATGCTGCAATTAGGAAAAATGATTAGGATGTAATGGCCTTGCAGCTTTAAAGCCTGGCTGTTTCCTCCCTGAGTGAATTTTTTGTTGGGAGGTGTTAGCTGGCCCTGATTGTTTCCTGTCTGGAATACCCTTGTTTTCAGAGTGATGTTGTTTGCGATATTTTATGTGCTTCTACTGTCTGTGGCCCTGAGAAAACAGGATTTGCCAGACTTTGATGATGGGAATACTTTGTTGGGAGGTGTTAGCTGGCCCTGATTGTTTCCTGTGTGGAATTCCCCTGTTTATTTACTGTCCTGGTTTTAGAGATTATATTGTTCTGCATTATTCTATCCCAGTAATTATTTCATATTAAAGAAGAATCTCACTTATCCAACATTCGCTTATACAATGTTCTGGATTATCCAACGCAGTCTGCCTTTTCATAATCAATGTTTTTGTAGTCAGTGTTTTAAATTCATTGTGATATTTTAGTGGTAAATTTGTAAATACAGTACAGTAGAGTCTCACTTATCCAACATAAACGGGCCGGCAGAACGTTGGATAAGCGAATATGTTGGATAATGAGGAATTAAGGATAACCCTATTAAACATCAAATTAAGTTATGATTTTACAAATTAAGCACCAAAACATCATGTTAGACAACAAATTTGTCAGAAAAAGTAGTTCAGTACACAGTAATGCTATATAGTAATTACTGTATTTACGAATTTAGCACCAAAATATCACGATATATTGAAAGCATTGACTACAAAAAAGCATTGGATAATCCAGAACGTTGGATAAGCGAGTGTTGGATAAGTGAGACTCTACTGTAAATACTACATAGCATTACTGCGCATGGAACTACTTTTTCTGTCAAATTTGTTGTATAATATGATGTTTTGGTGCTTAATTTGTATAATTTGATGTTTAATTGGCTTTTCCTGAATCCCTTCTTATTATCCAACATATTCACTTATCCTGCCGGCCTGTTTACGTTGGATAAGTGAGACTCTACTGTATATTTCTAATCTTATATTATCTGCTCAGAACTGGATTATATGAGGCCCCTTCTTCACAGCTGTATAAAATGCACACTGAAGTGGATTATATGGCAGTGTGGAGTCAAGATAATCCAGTTCAAAGCAGATAATATAAGATTCTAAATGGGTTATATAGCTGTGTGGAAGGGCCTTGAGTCTACACTGCCATATAATCCCGTGCAAATCTGATAATCTGTGGAAGAAGTCTAAGTGAGGCCTAAATCTGCCTGTCCCCTAACTGAAACCTGGCTGTCCCTTGGTTGCTAGGCAACCAAGTGGGCAGAGATTAGCCCTCTAAACTGGCAGCAATTGGATAAAAATATTATTGCTCTCGCTCTAATTAGGACTTTATTTTTCTTTTCTTTTTGTTGTATCAACCTTGAGGCGTGAATGATGGGTTGTGTTGTCACATTTTGAGGTTGGGGGGCCTGTACTTTTGTTGTTTTGTGAGTCGCCATGATACCACCACTCTTTTATATATATAGATATATATATAAACTAGCTGTGCCCGGCCACGCGTTGCTGTGGCGAAGTCTGGTGGTCTGGGAAATAAAGTATTGAGGAATTGGTGGTAGTTAAGGTCAAGGGTAAAGGTTTTCCCCAGACATTAAGTCCAGTCGTGTCTGACTCTGGAGGTTGGTGCTCATCTCCATTTCTAAGCCGAAGAGCCGGCGTTGTCCGTAGACTCCTCCAAGGTCATGTGGGATGACTACATGGAGCGGCGTTACCTTCCCACCGGAGCAGTACCTATTCATCCACTCACATTTGCATGTTTTCGAACTTCTGGGTTGGCAGAAGCTGGGGCTAACAGTGGGGCTCTCTCCGCTCCCCCAATTCAAACCTGTGGCCTTTCGATCCAGAAGTTCAGCAGCTCAGCGCTTTAACACGCTGCACCATCAGGAGATATTATTTCCTAAAGGTTGTGAATATACAATATTTCTGATTGGGTTTTTTTGTTTGTTGGAGGCAAGTATGAATGCTGCAATTAGGAAAAATGATTAGGATGTAATGGCCTTGCAGCGTTAAAGCCTGGCTGTTTCCTCCCTGAGTGAATTTTTTGTTGGGAGGTGTTAGCTGGCCCTGATTGTTTCCTGTCTGGAATTCCCTTGTTTTCAGAGTGGTGTTGTTTGCGATATTTTATGTGCTTCTACTGTCTGTGACCCTGAGAAAACAGGATTTGCCAGACTTTGATGATGTGAATACTTTGTTGGGAGGTGTTAGCTGGCCCTGATTGTTTCCTGTGTGGAATTCCCCTGTTTATTTACTGTCCTGGTTTTAGAGATTATATTGTTCTGCATTATTCTATCCCAGTAATTATTTCATATTAAAGAAGAATCTCACTTATCCAACATTCGCTTATACAATGTTCTGGATTATCCAACGCAGTCTGCCTTTTCATAATCAATGTTTTTGTAGTCAGTGTTTTAAATTCATTGTGATATTTTAGTGGTAAATTTGTAAATACAGTACAGTAGAGTCTCACTTATCCAACATAAACAGGCTGGCAGAACATTGGATAAGCGAATATGTTGGATAATGAGGAATTAAGGATAACCCTATTAAACATCAAATTAAGTTATGATTTTACAAATTAAGTACCAAAACATCATGTTAGACAACAAATTTGTCAGAAAAAGTAGTTCAGTACACAGTAATGCTATATAGTAATTACTGTATTTATGAATTTAGCACCAAAATATCACGATATATTGAAAGCATTGACTACAAAAATGCATTGGATAATCCAGAATGTTGGATAAGCGAGTGTTGGATAAGTGAGACTCTACTGTAAATACTACATAGCATTACTGCGCATGGAACTACTTTTTCTGTCAAATTTGTTGTATAATATGATGTTTTGGTGCTTAATTTGTATAATGATTACCTAATTTGATGTTTAATTGGCTTTTCCTGAATCCCTTCTTATTATCCAACATATTCACTTATCCTGCCGGCCTGTTTACGTTGGATAAGTGAGACTCTACTGTATATTTCTAATCTTATATTATCTGCTCAGAACTGGATTATATGAGGCTCTGTCTTCACAGCTGAATAAAATGCACACTGAAGTGGATTATATGGTAGTGTGGAGTCAAGATAATCCAGTGCAAAGCAGATAATATAAGATTATAAATGGGTTATATAGCTGTGTGGAAGGGCCTTGAGTCTACACTGCCATATAATCCAGTGCAAATTAGATAATCTGTGGAAGAAGTCTAAGTGAGGCCTAAATCTGCCTGTCCCCTAACTGAAACCTGGCTGTCCCTTGGTTGCTAGGCAACCCAGTGGGCAGAGATTAGCCCTCTAAACTGGCAGCAATTGGATAAAAAAAAATTATTGCTCTCCCTCTAATTAGGACTTTATTTTTCTTTTCTTTTTGTTGTATCAACCTTGAGGCGTGGATGATGGGTTGTGTTGTCAAATTTTGAGGTTGGGGGGCCTGTACTTTTGTTGTTTTGTGAATTGCCGTGATGCCATCACTCTTTTATATATATAGAAGGGTATTGAAATTTTTAGCCTTGGACAAAACAACAAAACTGCACATTCCAGAAACACTAAACTTGGCAGCACAACCGCTCATCCATGCCTCTACGTTCATACAACAAAAAGAAAAGAAAAATAAAGTCCTAATTAGAGGGAGAATAATAATTATTTTTTATCCAATTGCTGCCAGTTTGAAGGCTAAGCTCCGCCCACTTGGTCTCCTAGCAACCCACTCAGCCCAGGGGACAGGCAGAGTTAGGCCTCACTTAGGCCTCTTCCACACTGCCTATAAAATACAGATTATCTGATTTTAAGTGGATTATATGGCAGTGCAGACTCAAGGCCCTTCCACACAGCTATATAACCCATTTATAATGGACTTAATGTCAGGGGAAAACCTTTACCTTAACTACCACCAATTCCTCAATACAGTAGAGTCTCACTTACCCAACACTCACTTATCCAGCGTTCTGGATTATCCAACGCATTTTTGTAGTCAATGTTTTCAATATATTTTGGTGCTAAATTTGTAAATACAGTAATTACTACATAGCATTACTGTGTATTGAACTACTTTTTCTGCCAAATTTGTTGTCTAACATGATGTTTTGGTGCTTCATTTGTAAAATCATAACCTAATTTGATGTTTAATAGGCTTTTCCTTAATGCCTCCTTATTATCCAACATAGTCGCTTATCCAACATTCTGCCGGCCCGTTTATGTTGGATAAGTGAGACTCTACTGTATTTTATTTCCCATACCACCATACTTCGCCACAGCAATGCGTGGCTGGGCACAGCTAGTTTATATATCTAGATAATCCCTGGTAGATCTTAAAATCTGCGCCAGTTCATAGAAAGAGATGCCGTCTCGCAGGTAGATTGGACCCAAAGTGTTTAGGGCTTTTTCGGTCATCACCTGCACTTTGAATTGAGCCCGGAAACTCATTGGCAGCCGGATGAACGGCTTGAATACAGGCAAGGTGAGCTCCCTATAAGCAGCCCCAGTTATTAATCTGGCTGCCGACCTTTGCACCATCTCCAAAGACACTCCCTCGTAGAGCGCATTGCACAGTGCATTCTAGATGTAACTAATAGGCATGTCCGATTGATGAAAAACATGTTTCAATTCCCATTTCTAAAGTAGAGGATGCTGGCGCTTCAATATAGAAAATATTTCCGATTTTTTCACCCCAAAATTTCGGATATTTCTGAAAATTCGTATTGATTCTAAATGTTTCTAAAATGGCAGACGCGCATGCGCAATCACCCAAAAAAAAAAAAAAAAAGGAACCTGGGGGGGGGGAGGGGACTTTTACAGGGCTCTCCCGCCCTCATTTCTTGAGCTATCCTCATCAAATTTGCAATGCCCTTGCAAGTTGTGCAAAGATACTTTGAAAACTAGAAATTCCCTTGCTGTATTTGTAAATTAACGAAACATTAAGAGACAATTAGAGAATGGGCCAAAAATGGTTCGAATTACATTGCTGGTTGCGCTGTGAGACAATGTCTCAGAATCTCGCGTATCAACAAGCGAGAACAATCCGAAATAAATCCGATATACGATTCAAAACGATTTTTTGGACATGTCTAGTAACTAAGACACGGACCACTGTGGCCAAGTCAGGCTTTTTGAGGTATTGGCACACATTGGGGCGTCCCCTGGGCAATGTCTCTGTAGACAGCCAATTCAACTTGCAGTACATTCTCAAGTCGCTTCTGACATGATAAAAAAGAAAACCAAACTACAAGTCCCATGATCCCCCAGCCGTGTGCCCTGGCAGTTCAACGGCATCCGTCCTGCAGTGCGGAGGGTCCCTTGGAGGGCACTTCTGGCCGGTTCCAACCCTCAGGGACCTGTTTGCCAACCTTGACCTTAGCCTTGGAGGAAGGGCAGTTTGCAGGGATGGGAACTGCCCACTTTGGGGTCTTTTCTCCGGGCCAGTCCGTACCTGGAAGCTGTGGGGGTCTGTGCACACCGTGAAGAGTCCGCACCCTCCGTCGTTGCCACCCCCTCCGTAGACCCTGAGTTCGGGGCAGCTCTCCCAAGGCTCAGGAAGGGCCTTCGCCGGGGCCTCTGTCCGGAGAGACTTCGGACAAAGCCTCCAGGCCGCTTGGAGGGCGGTGGTCAGCCAGGCCAGGAGCCGCACAGCCAGCTGTGTCCAGCCAAGGAAAGCCGGAAGGACAGGACTCAGGAGGCTGCTGCGGGGCATGGCCGGAGGGCAAAGGGACTTGCGAGGCCGCTCTGGCCTTTGACTGCTCCGGCCCTTGACCGACTGGACGTAGCTGGACGCTGGGGCTATTTTGAGCCTGTGTTTGCAAACACGGCCCAGCCAAGGCAGCTGCAAGGAGTGCATGGCTGTCCCATAGAACCAGTATTGAAAGAGACCCTGCAAAGACAATCCAGGCCAAGTCTCTCATGCCAGACAAGAAGGAACAATCCAAACCCTCCCAACAGATGGCCATCCAGCCTTTGGTAGAAACCTCCACCAGATTCTCAAGCAGAAGATTCTCTTGGGATTCTGTGTTCAGTCTATTTTCCTGTATTATTTATTATTATTATTATTATTATTGACACAATGACGTTGTATGACACAGCAAACAAGATAGACATGCTGGATTTTATATCACAAAACCACAAGTCGAAAACTTCCCAAGTGTCTAGGGCTGTGTGATGTATTTTCGGATGATGTGTGCAGATCCCAGCAGGGTGGCCTTTTGTAGTTGGCAGATGGTGATTTTGTCAATGTCTATTGTTTCCAAATGCCGGCTGAGATCTTTTGGCACGGCACCCAGTGTGCCCATCACCACCGGGACCACCTGCACTGGTTTCTGCCAGAGTCTTTGAAGTTCAATCTTGAGGTCCTGATAGCGGCTGAGTTTTTCCTGTTGTTTTTCTTCAATGCGACTGTCACCTGGAATGGCGACATCAATCATGCAACCCTTTTTCTTTTCCACAACTGTGATGTCTGGTGTGTTGTGTTCCAGAACTTTGTCAGTCTGGATTCGGAAGTCCCACAGTATCTTTGCGTGCTCATTTTCCAATACTTTTGCAGGTTTGTGATCCCACCAGTTCTTTGCTGCTGGGAGGTGGTACTTGAGGCATAAGTTCCAATGAATCATTTGGGCCACATAGTTGTGCCTCTGTTTGTAGTCTGTCTGTGCGATTTTCTTACAGCAGCTGAGGATGTGATCCATGGTTTCGTCAGCTTCCTTGCACAGGGTCATCAGCTGATTTTTCGCTCTTGGCCTGAATGGCCTTTGTCCTGATGTCTTGCTCCTGGGCTGCAAGGATCAGGCCTTCTGTCTCCTTCTTCAGGGTCCCATTCGTGAGCCAGAGCCAGGTCTTCTATTATTATTATTATTATTATTATTATTATTATTATTATTATTATTAATTGCCTTTGTCCTGATGTCTTGCTCCTGGGCTGCAAGGATCAGGCCTTCTGTCTCCTTCTTCAGGGTCCCATTTGTGAGCCAGAGCCAGGTCTTCTCCTTATCAGCTTTTCCTTCAATTTTGTCAAAAACTTTCCTTTTTTGGTAGCCACGCCTTTGAGGTTCAGATTTGTAGTAGCATTTCATAATTGTGCGGTTTTCTGGCATTGTGTATTTCTGCCGCTTCTGTGACTGTTCATTTGGGTTTTGATGATTCCGTAGCTCACTAGTTGATGGATGTCCAGAATCAGCAGCATCCACCGCGGTCCTTTTTATCCTGGGCGACGACCGAGCCAGTCTAGACTTCGTTTGGGTTTGATTCTCCATAATGCTAATGGGTGAGGTGCTCTTGGTTCTGCTCCTCAGCTGAGGCCTCTCTGGCTTGGTTGGACCTGCCGGGAGTTACACTACCGCCAGCACAGCCCGAGTCATCATTGCAGCAGCTAAGCCCCCCCACCACGTCAAGGTGGCACCTGGGGGGGGTTATTATTATTATTATTATTATTATTATTATTATTATTATTATTATTTATTGTATGACACAGCAAACAAGATAGACAATATTATTATTATTATTATTACATGTATTATTTTACTCTATTATTATTAAAAGGATACATAAGCACATTTACATTGAAGATGAGAATAATGATTGGATCAGAGTTTGAGCTTTATGTAAATATTCAAAAACATTTAACCTACTGATGCCTCAATTCATGTAATTTTATTGGTATCTGTTTTTATTTCTGAAATTCACCACCCTCTGCTTATACTGGAGTCAATGTTTTCCCAGTTTTTTTTTTTTGTTTTGGTGGTAAAATTAGGTGCCTCGGCTTATATTCGGGTCAGTTTATACTCGAGTATATACGGTAGTTGTTCTACTCCAGAAATTAGAAAACCCACGATTCAGAAACAGTCAGCTGTTACAGACAGAATATGTAAAAATATGTGCTACTAAATGGGCAAAAAATTTTGGATGCCAAATTATGATGTCGGAGTGGGAAACAATTTGCAAAATAAAACAAAAGCATACATATGCCACAGACCTACAAGAAAACTGGCTTAAAATGTTCCACCGATGGCACATTACACCTAAAAAAACCCACCCAAAACAAATGCTGGAAATGTAAAAAAACAAGAAGGGTCTTATTTCCATATTTGGTAGACTTGCCCAGACTTGCCCAGAAACGAAAAATTTTTGGAAAATTATTCATGAGGAAATTCAGAAAATATTACAAAAATCATTCCCAATGAAGCCAGAATCTTATTTACTTGGACTATCGGAGAACACAATAAACTTCAATCAGAACGAGGACATCATATTCACCTACGCAGTGAGTGACAGCTGCAAGAATAATCTTTGCGAAATACTGGAAACAAAAAGAACTCCCAACAAAACAACAATGGTTGGAGAAACTGGACGATATATACGATATGGATAAATTAACATACTTAATGAAAGTAAGTAGAGGAAATGCAATAAAACAAACAGACTGGGGAAAATATGAAGAATATAAGAAAAAGTCAAAGGAAAAATAAGCAAAAGGAAAAACCCGAGAAAGGATATTTGGAACTAGTCCAGATTATAAAAGGAATAAAAATAAGAAATGAAAATCAAACCACAAAGGATAGAAAGCGGAAGACCAAACAGAACTTTTTATTTCCTACTATCCCATTTATGTTAATGTGGGTTTTGTGTATTGGTAGTGTTTAAATGAAATTTGTGTCTGGCATGTATTGCATACAGGTTGCATCATCCAGAGTATGCTATAGTCTGTAAAGAGTTAATGACTGAGAAGCTGTGTTGACCTTGATGTGTGGCTGGAACCTGGGGAGTGTCCAGAGTCAAGTGTGTTTGTACATTACTGATTGCGTCAGTTGAGATCTTGCTCTGTTCTGAGTTTGTGTCTGCCTAGAGTGAAAGCCAAGCCTGTGTTCGTCTGCAAGTCTGTTTTGTCTTATGTAGTAAAACTTTGTATATATTTTTAACATCGTTTCTGACGTCTCTTCGTTTCTGCGCTCCATTGACAACATACAACTGCTGCTACGCTGCGTATTACTCTGACAATTTAATCCCTTTAATACCTAAGTTATGTATCTTGTGTGTGTGTTTTTTTTCTCTTTTTCTTTTCTCCAAATCCCACTTCTCACTTATCCCATCCTTTTTAATGTTTATACATGCAAGAAAATTTGAATAATTTTTTTTTAAAAAAAACCAGTCAGTTGTGGCACTCATTTGATTGCAGACTTAAACTATTGTATTTTTAATCTCGCTTCTAATCTTTGATTGGGAAGCAAAAAGACTAGAAGAGATACTAAAAGACGGTGCGTCCACAACACAAATCTAATGTGCGTCCTGATGTCGGGAAGGTCGTTGAGCCCCCCAAAAAGGTGACCAAGCATTAGATCAGTGATGGCCAACCTATGACACGCGTGTCAGCACTGACATGCCTAGCCATTTTTGCTGACACGCTTTCGTATGCAGATTGATTGGATGACTATGTCTTTTTTGGCCAAATTTGGTGTGATTTGGTCCAGTGGTTTTGTTGTTTATTCCATGGGAATTATGCACATTACATTATTGTAGTATATTATTATTATTATATTATTATTATATTATTCATTATTCATGACTACATTGAAACTACAACCGAGAGAAATCAGCGTGGAAACTGCAAGAGGTACCGTGGATTGTTGTACATGGAAATAACTGTAGTAAATAGTTTTTGATTTATTAAATACAGTTATATATTACAATTATATATTTTTTGTTATTTAAACTACAGTAGAGTCTCACTTATCCAACATAAATGGGCCGGCAGAACGTTGGATAAGCGAATATGTTGGATAACAAGGAGAGATTAAGGAGAAGCCTATTAAACATCAAATTAGGTTATGATTTTACAAATTAAGCACCAAAACATCATGTTATACAACACATTTGACAGAAAAAGTAGTTCAATAGGCAGTGATGCTATGTAGTGATTACTGTATTTACTAATTTAGCACCAAAATATCACGATGTACAGTAGAGTCTCACTTATCCAACACTCACTTATCCAACATTCTGGATTATCCAACGCATTTTTGTAGTCAATATTTTCAATATATCGTGATATTTTGGTGCTAAATTCGTAAATACAGTAATTGCAACATAGCATTACTGCATATTGAACTACTTTTTCTGCCAAATTTGTTGTATAACATGATGTTTTCGTGCTGAATTTGTAAAATCATAACCTAATTTGATGTTTAATAGGCTTTTCCTTAATGCCTCCTTATTATCCAACATATTTGCTTATCCAACATTCTGCCGGCCCGTTTATGTTGGATAAGTGAGACTCTACTGTATTGAAAACATTGACTACAAAAATGCGTTGGATAATCCAGAACGTTGGATAAGCGAATGTTGGATAAGTGAGACTCTACTGTATATATATTGTGAAATTATGGTTTTTTTCTCGAAGTGACACACCACCCAAGTCATGCTAGGTTTTTTGGTGAATTTTGACACACCAAGCGCAAAAAGTTGCCCATCATTGCATGAGATTCAAGTCAATGGGGCCTTCATGCTTTGAGCACCGAAATAATGCAAAGGAACCACGGCAGGCGGAAGGAAGGTTCTGGTGGCAGCAAGCGCCAGGCGTTTATTGGTGACGGCAGGAGATACATTGCGCGGCCGTTGTTTTTGTGCCGTTGCAGCAGCAGAACGAGGCCCCAAAAGCTGGACGGAGAGACACGAGTGCAAATGGGGCAAAGGCACCTTCGTTGTGCTGCTGCTGTTGCAGAAGAAGAAGAAGCTCATGTGCAATGACAACTTCCCCTCTTCCATGATGCCAAGCTCTAGCTGCGAACTACAAATCCCAGCATCCTTGGGCCCCACCTACACTGCAAGGAATGCCGCTTTAACTGCGCCGGGCATGGATTATATTAATGTACATTTGCATTCCGAAACTGCACTCCAGTGTAGATGGGGTCTTGGAGAAGTGCATCTACACTGCAGAACGAACGCAGATTTGCACCGCTTTAACTGCCGAGCTCAATGCTATGCAATCCTGGGAGTTGTGTGGTTTCCAAAACTACAAAGCCCCAGAGTTTGGCAGTTTAAAAGGGGTGCCGGACTGCATTAGTTCTCCAGTGTGGATGCCCACGTAGATCTGCTCCCTTTTAGTCCCATTTCCTTGTGATGCAAAATTCAAGCCTGGAGGCTCCACGGCAGCGTCTTGGGATGTCCAGCCGTTTTGACCCCAAAGGTCAAGGGCTGGCCAGCCAACCCTTGTTGCCTTTGAAGGAAGAGAATGAATGGACAGAGAGAGAGAGAGAGAGAGAGAGAGAGAGAGAGAGAGAGAGGCTTTGGTCCAGCAGCAGAAGGGTCCCTTCCGTCCAGGCAGAGCGGTCAGATGTCCAGCTGGTTCCGGCCAAAGGGCCATGGGTCACTGGCAGGTGGCCTTTTGCTGGAAATAGGCTTCGAAGCGGCACTGGGCATACTCCTGAGAGAGAGACAAGGAAGGCCAGGTGTTTTGGACTGCAACTCCCACAATTCCTAACAGCCGGTGAATTTATTGCGTTGGTCACACACCATAATAATAATATTATAATAATAAACTTTATTTTTATATCCCGCCCCATCTCCCCAAAGGGACTTGGGGTGGCTCACAACAGGGACAAGCCCAACAACGACACAACATATTTGACAAAAACTTAAAACATTTCAACAATAAACAAAACAATATAACGAACAATACATTAAAATCCAGCAGATAACAAAAGCATTGCTCCGGTCAGTCTGGTCAGCCTTTGGCCAGGCCTGCCCTCTAGTGGTCACTCTCAGGAAAAGCATCTCTCTCACATAGACAGACACAAGGAAAAGAACCCAGGCTCTGCTCTGAAAGCATATTCCATTTTGTTAAACTCTATTGCAATATATTTACATCCAAGTTAAGATTTGTACATTGTATATATCTTAAACGGCATGGTTTTTTGTTTCATTTTGTGAGCCACTTTGTATCTCCAATGTGGGATGTAAATAAATATGATAAGGGTGATATTCTGAGTTGGAACTGGCCGCAGGAAAAACAGCCTGCTTTTAAGAGTTCATTGGAATCAAAAGAGTCAGGAGGGACCCCCAAAGGCCATCCAGTCCCACCCCCTTCTGCCAAGAAGGAAGACACAGTCCAAGCTTTTCAAACAGACGACTATCTGATTAGAAACAATCAAGAGATGAAAGCAAAATATAAATAACAACAGCAACAATAACAAGTGGACACGACTGCAGCACTGTTAGGGATTCCTCATCTTCAGAAGAGGAAGGGGAGCAGGAAAGTATTCAGGAATCACAGGGGGAGTTGGAATCAGAGGAGGAGCTCTTGCAAGTACACACATTTCAGGAAAGGCGAAAGGAAACAGAGCAGAGATGCCGTTCTGCTAGAATATCTGCCAGAAATGCAGCTGAGTAATTGGGAACCGCCCTAGAAGCCGTGGGGGAACTCAGAGTTATAAATCAGAAGCAGGTGCAGCCAGCTCTTGCTGGTAACAAACTGACTCTAATGCCTAAGGCTTCACTCCCCTTGTGCCTGCTTCGAGTCTGCAACTGGGAAACTGCTCCTAAGGATTTATGGCTGTTTCTTTGTCTGAAGTAAGACTGCTGCTTGATTTGGGAATTTATCAGACTTAAGAACTGTGTTTGCCTTGAGACTTCTTTGCTTTCTTTTGCATTATACAACTGCATGTGATGTTCTTTATGTTTGCTGAAGTAAAGCAGTTTCATTTATTGACCACGTTGTTTTAAGGCTGTTCTTGAGAGAGGACAAGACCCAGCCCTCCTTACAGCTGGAGGAGGGGGTTGTTTTCTGCTCATCCAGAGGATCCGACTCCTTTTTCTCCTCAAAGCCAGAAACTCAAGGATACCTAGTGCTGCGGTCACGTTCTTTTACTATTGTTGTTGTTATTCTTATTTACGTCTTGCTTTTGTCTCTTGAATCGGTGTTTTGTCAAAGGAAGGCTTTCATGGCCGGGTTCACAGGGTTGTTGTGTGTTTCCCAAGCTGTCTGGCCATGTTCCAGAAGCATTCTGTCCAGACGCTTTGGTTTTTAAATTGTTGTCTAATCTGAGTTGCTGTTAGTTTTCCGGGCTGCTTCTGGAACATGGCCATACAGCTTGGAAAACTCACATTAACCCAGTGATTCTGGCTGTGAAAGCCTTTGACAACACACTGTTCTTTAATCCTTTATCAGTCCTAATTCCAAGTCTTGTCTTTAATGTTTGTTAAAGCGTAATTTTAGTTATGTCATGCCTAATTTGTTGTAATGTTTCACTATTGCTTGATGTTGATGTTTAATATGTTTCACTTTGAGTTACGGCCGTTTATGTTTTTGATTGCACTTTACAGCATTTAATGTTTGCCTCTGTTTGTTGTGAACTGCCCTGAGTCCCCACAGGGAGATAGGGCGGGGTAGTTGTTATTGTTATTATTATTATTATTATTATTACAGTAGAGTCTCACTTATCCAACACTCGCTTATCCAACATTCTGGATTATCCAATGCATTTTTGGAGTCAATGTTTTCAATATATCATGATATTTTGGTACCAAATTCATAAATACAGTAATTACTACATAGCATTACTGCGTATTGAACTACTTTTTCTGCCAAATTTGTTGTATAACATGATGTTTTGGTGCTTCATTTGTAAAATCATAACCTAATTTGATGTTTAATAGGCTTTTCCTTAATGCCTCCTTATTATCCAACATATTCGCTTATCCAACATTCTGCCGGCCTGTTTATGTTGGATAAGTGAGACTCTACTGTATTACTATGTTCCCCATTGTGCCCCACTCACCAGGTAGCCAAACTCAATGGTGGAGATCTTGGCCTGCAAGATGGACCACAGGCCCCAGAAGAAGTGCGATGCCATCGCGAACCTGGAGAGAGAAGAGGAAGCGTATCAACAACAACAACAATCCCTTGCAGCCCCTCCCTCCCTCTCTCTTCCCCTGCGGACAATGATGACCACACTGATGACCACACTGACCGGCTGATCTCCAGCAGCATCTCCTCCTCCGTGCGCTCCTGGTCTTCGGGCGACAAAGGCTCGCTCTTCCCTTTGGCCTCTTCCAAGTAGCACCGGATGAAATGCAGCTGCAAAAGAAGGCTCTTGCTCTTGTGAGTGTATTCACTCAGGTGTTTTCCTTTTTGGGTTTACAATCCTCATTTTAAACAGGTACTGAGTTGCAGCCTTTGCAGTAGGATACAGATAGTGTTCCCTCGCTACTTCGCGGTTCGCTTTTCGTGAGTTTTTAATAAGCAATAAAATCTATATATATATAAAAGGGTAATGAAATTTCGGCCTAGGACAAAACAACAAAACTACACATCCCAGAAACGCACATGCGCGTGCTCAAGAGGCGAGGAGGGGACAGAGACGCTACTTGCACACAACACAACTATAGTGTCCCTACTTTGCGGATTTTCACTTTTCGTGGGTGGTCCTGGAACGTAACCCCCGCAATGAGGGAGGGAACACTGTAGATGTGGTTTTTAAAACATGTAACTTTTAAAAAACTTGTTTGTATACTCTATTATTCTTATGTATGTATGTATCGATCCATCTATCTATTGGTCCAGTCTCTATTTCTCTATCTGTCTGTCTATCTATACATTCATCTATCTATCTCTATAATCTATCTATCTATCTATCTATCTATCTATCTATCTATCTATCTATCTATCTTTTTGGTCCCATCTCTATCTTCAAATTTTTTCTTATCTATCTATCTATGCATTGGTCCCATCCCTATCTTCAGTCTCTTATCATCTGTCTGTCTGTCTGTCTATCTCTCTTTCTATCTATCTATCTATCTATCCATCCATCCATCTATCCATTGGTCCCATCTCGATCTTCAAACTCTCTCTTATCTATCTGTCTGTCTGTCTATCTATCTATCTATCTATCTATCTATCTATCTATCTATCTATCTATCTATCTTTTGGTCCCATCTCTATCTTCAGTCTAGCTCTCTTATCTATCGATCTATCTATCTATCTATCTATCTATCTATCTATCTATCTATCTATCTATCCATCCATCCATCCATCCATCCATCGGTCCCATCTCAATCTTCAAACTCTCTCTTATCTATCTGTCTATCTATATATCTATCTATCTTTTGGTCCCATCTCTATCTTCAGTCTAGCTCTATCATCTATCTATCCATCCATCCATCCATTGGTCCCATCTCTATCTTCAAACTCTCTCTATCTACCTATTTATTTATCTATCCATCCATCCATCCTTTCTTTTGGTCCTATCTCTAGCTTCAAACTCTCTCTCTCTCTCTCTCTCATCTATCTATTTATCTTTCGGTTCCATCTCTATCTTCAATCTCTCTCTCATCTATGTATCTATCTATCCGTTCAATCTCCATCTTCAATCTCTCTCTCTCTCTCATCTATCTATCTATCTGTCTGTCTGCTTTTCTGAACACAAAATTATGTTCGCTCTCTCTCCGCCCCAGGGAACCCTATGGACAGTCCTGCTTGAGAGTTGCATAAGCCAGAAAGGGCTCGAAGGCACGACAACTGGGATGACGCCATGTAAACAAATGACAACAAACCTGCTGGAGGCGGTTGGGGTAGTTTTCGGGGGTGGCTTTGTAGAAGGGCCACTGGTCATGCGCATAGTTGTAGATCCATTCGCAGAAGTGGTTTGCAATGTCAAAGCCCCTGGTTTGGGGGGAAGAGAATAAAAGAAACAAAGATAGATATGACCAGAGTCAGTGACAGAGTCACCGAGGCGGAAGAGAGGCCAAGGGCAGTCCAGGCCGATCTCCGCCTTCTCTTCTCCAAGCGAAAGAGACCCAGAGGCTCCGGTCCCGGGTCTCACCGGAAGTTGTAGCTGCTGTACTCAAAGTCAATGAGCATCAGGCGGTCGGAGGAGGAGGAAGATGAAGATGAAGAAGAGGCCTCTCGCCCGGCCAGGAGCAGGATGTTCCCTGAAGAAGAAGAGAGAGAAGGAGACACGGAGGGAGGAAACAGCACCAGGTTTATTTCTGAAAAGAGACCCAAACTGGCTAATGGGGAAAAAACAATACAATGCATAATTTAAAAATTAGAAGAAACATAGAAATATTAGAATAGGATTAAAAACTGAACAGTAAAGGAACCTGGGAAGGAGGGAAGGAAGGAAGGAAGGTGGAAAAGGAGGAATAGAGAGGAGGAGGATGGATGGATGAGAGTGAGAAAGAGAGTGTTGTGGTTCAGTCTGATGATGAAGGTGGATTTGGGTTTTCACACTCTGAAACTGAAAATGTTAGACAGCAGGAATGGCAGCAGGAACGGCAGAGAATGCCGCAGGCAGGCAGCCAGGATGAGCTAGCTGGCCGTCATAGAATCATAGAATCACAGAATAGTAGAGTTGGAAGAGACCTCATGGGCCATCCAGTCCAACCCCCTGCCAAGAAGCAATCAAGATGAGATAACACAGGCTTCAGATCAGCGTGAGCTTTCGCAGCTCTCAGAACAGGAGGAGGAGGAGGGCAGAGTAAGTCAACAACAGCCAGGTGGTTCAGAAAGTGATCAGGAGAAAGTCCAATTAGACAGAGACACAAGGTTGAGTCTGAGAACCAAACTCCCTAGACGATCGCTAAGAATTGCTGCCAAGAAGCTGGGAACTCAAGGTCAAAGGAATGCCTTCATGTCTTCTAAACAAGGCCCCATGTAAGCCGCCCCGAGTCCCTTCGGGGAGATGGGGCGGGGTATAAGAATAAAATTATTATTATTATTATTATATAAATGTGGAGAACACATTTCAGATCAAG
>NC_085845.1:205446094-205448594 GCF_035594765.1 Anolis carolinensis | reverse complement strand
CCATGGAATGAATGCTCGTGGACTCCATAGCTCCGTACTATGGGTTCCTGGGAGTTATAGTTTCCCAAGGCCCATACCCTTCTCTTGGTTCGTTTCCAATATGGAATGAATGTCCTTGCACCCCACTTTAAATGCCATGGCTCCATGTGATGGAGTCCTCCTGGGAGTCATAGTTTCCCAAGGTCCACCCCCTTCTCTGGGTGCATCTGCATGGGAGAATAAATGCAGTAGGAACCCATTTTAAATCCTATTATTATTATTATTATTAGTCTCCATGCCATGCAGTCCTGTGAGTTATAGTTTCCCAAGGCCCATACCCTTCTCTGGGTGCATTTACACCATGGAATGAATGCTCATGGACTCCACTTTATTATTATTATTATTATTATTATTATTATTATTATTATTATTATTATTAGTCTCCATGCCATGCAGTCCTGTGAGTTATAGTTTCCCAAGGCCCATACCCTTCTCTGGGTGCATTTACACCATGGAATGAATGCTCATGGACTCGACTTTATTATTATTATTATTATTATTATTATTATTATTATTATTATTATTATTATTATATGTCTCCATGCTGTGCAGTCCTGTGAGTTATTATTTTCCAAGGTCCATCCATACCCTTCTCTTGGTTCGTTTCCAATATGGAATGAATGTCCTTGCACCCCACTTTAAATGCCATGGCTCCATGCGACGGAGTCCTCCTGGGAGTTATAGTTTCCCAAGGTCCATACCCTTCTCTGGGTGCATTTACACCATGGAATGAATGCTCATGGACTCCACTTTGTTATTATTATTATTATTATTATTATTATTATTATTATTATTATTATTATTATTATTATATGTATCCATGCTGTGCAGTCCTGTGAGTTATTATTTTCCAAGGTCCATACCCTTCTCTTGGTTCATTTCCAATATGTAATGAATGCCCTTGCACCCCACTTTAAATGCCATGGCTCCATGCAACGGAGTCCTCCTGGGAGTTATAGTTTCCCAAGGTCCATACCCTTCTCTGGGTGCATTTACACCATGGAATGAATGCTCATGGACTCCACTTTGTTGTTATTATTATTATTATTATTATTATTATTATTATTATTATTATTATATGTCTCCATGCTGTGCAGTCCTGTGAGTTATTATTTTCCAAGGTCCATACCCTTCTCTTGGTTCGTTTCCAATATGGAATGAATGCCCTTGCACCCCACTTTAAATGCCATGGCTCCATGCGATGGAGTCCTCCTGGGAGTTATAGTTTCCCAAGGCCCATACCCTTCTCTGGGTGCATCTACACTATGGAATGAGTGCAGTCGGGCCTTATCTTAAATGCCACGTCTCCATGAGATGGTCTTGGGAACTGCAGTTTCTCCAGGTCCATGAACCTTCTCTGGGTACATCTGCACTGTGATTTAACAGTGTGGTGACGGTGTAGGGAAATCATCCGTTGCATTTCAAAACGGAGCTCTATGACAACCCTACCCTTCCAAACACTTCCCGGCTTCAATGTGAAGAAGTCCTAGGACACAAAGGAGCCACGGATTCAAACAGCAGGAAAAAAGAGTCCAGCTAAACATTAGGATTGAGTAATGCAATGCCTGGGAATCTGGTGGAGTCCCTTCCTTTGGAGGTTTTTAAGCACAGGTTGGATGGCCATCTGTTGGGAGGGTTTGGATTGTGTCTTCCTGCCTGGCAGAAGGGAGTGTGGGCTAGATGGCCTCTGGTTTCCCCTTTCAAGACTTATGATCCATTCATTCACTCATAAACAACAGCCTCAAGTCTGGTTGGGTCTCCTCCTTTGGTGGTTTTCAAACAGAGGCTGGATGGCCATCTGTTGGGAGGGCTTGGATTGCGTCTTCCCATTTGGCAGAAGGAGTGTGGACTAGATGGTTTCAAGGTGCCCTTTTCAAGACTTATGATCTATTAATTCACTCATCAACAGCCTCAAGTCTGGTTGGGTCTCCTTCTTTGGTGTTTTTCAAACAGAGGCTGGATGGCCATCTGTTGAGAGGGCTTGGATTGTGTCTTCCTGCCTGGCAGAAGGGAGTGTGGGCTAGATGGCCTCTGGTTCCCTCTTTCAAGACTTATGATCCATTCATTCACTCATAAACTACTGCCTCAAGTCTGGTTCAGTCTCTCCTTCTTTGGTATTTTTTCAAACAGAGGTTAGATGGCCATCTGTTGGGAGGGTTTGGCTTGTGTCTTCCTGCCTGGCAGAATAAAATTGGACTAGATATCCCTTGGAGATCCCTATCCAGGTTTGTGATACTATGCTCACTCGTTCGTTATAAACTGCTGGTGGAGCCTCCTTCTCTGGAGGTCTCGAAACAGAGGCTGGATGGCCATCTGTCGGGAGGGCTTGGATTGTGTCGTGGAAGAAGGGGGTTGGGCTGAATGGCCTTTGGGGAACCCTTCCAACTCTAGGATTCTATAAAAATACAAAATGAACCTACTTTGGGAAGGAGTCACTATCGTTTGTACTTAGCAAGTAGCC
>NC_085845.1:205388594-205441094 GCF_035594765.1 Anolis carolinensis | reverse complement strand
CCACCACGGAGAAGGCCCTGTCTCGTGTCCCCACCAACCGCGCTTGCGACGCAGGCGGGATCACGAGCAGGGTCTCTCCAGATGACCAAAGTGGACGCGTGGGTTCGTAGACGGAGATGCGATCACGGAGGGAGGATGGTCCCAAACCGTTCAGGGCTTTGTAGGTAAGCACCTGCACCTTGAATTGGGCTTATATTATCTGCTTTGAACTGGATTATCTTGAGTCCACACTGCCATATAATCCTCTTCAGTGTGCATACTAAACATAAAGATAACCATACAACAGACATTCAATACCACCACTAGCTCAACAATTTCTCACCAACACCACCAGACAACGCCACAGCAACGCTAGTCCATCTATATACCCTGTTTCCCCTAAAATAAGACATCCCCAGAAAATAAGACCTAGTAGAGGTTTTGCTGAATTGCTAAATATAAGGCCTCCCCCGAAAGTAAGACCTAGCAAAGTTTTTGTTTGGAAGCATGCCTGCCAAACAGAACACCAGAGCATGCAGGATCGGTAAATGTACATACTATAAAGTGTTGTACATGGAAATATTAGTAACAAGAAATTCTTGATAGGATTCACAGTTTGTCTGGTTATGCTGGTTTGTGATGACAACTACTGTACAGTATATAATAAATGTTCACTTTGTGTTCAATAATAAATGTGAATTCTTCTTCATGGAAAAATAAGACATCCCCTGAAAATAAGACCTAGTGCATCTTTGGGAGCAAAAATTAATATAAGACACTGTCTTATTTTCGGGGAAACACGGTATTACATATTCCATGCTCTATTCTATAATCTATCATACATTTATCATTTCTTGATCCTATTATCAATCCATCCACCTGCCTATCCATCCATCTATATTTCTATCTATCTATCTATCTACCTATCCATCTATATCATTATGTATTCCATGCTCTATTCTATCTCTCATCTATCCATCCATCTTTCACTCTCAAGCTATCTCTTGACACCTCTTTAACTGCCCTGCCTCCATGCTATGGAAATCCTTGGAAGTTATAGTTTGGGGAGACCCAGCAGTATATGGCAGAGCAGGCTAAAGACCTTGCAAAACTGTAACTCCCATGATTCCATCGCACGGAGCCAGCGCTGTTAGTGCCAATCTGCATTCATTGGGTAGTGCGGATGCACCCTTCGAGGATGAATGCTGGTAGCCGCAATCTGCCAGGACTCAGAGCGAAGGAGCTGTGGGATTTGCAGTTCCGCAAGGTCTTTCTCCTTCTCCGCCAAAGAGCCTGAACTACAACTCCCAGGGTTCCATATCACGGAGCCATGGGCGTCAAAGCAGTGCCAGACTGCATTCATTCTGGGATCTCCTCTATGAGCTGGACTACTGCAATGCTCCTTGCATGGGGCTGCCTTTGAAGAGCGTTTTAAAAGGCAGCAGCGAAGGTGTTAAAATGGCTGGAAATAAAACTTTAAAAACCACATTTTCGCCGCAGAATGAAGCATGGGGTTGCCGTGACAACAGTGCTCAGCCAGGCGCATCCCTGCCTCTGCCTGTCCGGTTTTGCGCTTCTCTTTGAACCGACAACGTTGCCACCAAATCCCACCCGGACGGGGCTTTGGGGCGAGATCTACAGGCTGGAAGGTGGGTCATGGCGAAAGATGGGGCTCTTTCTATTTGGGATACAACGTTTTCCTTCCTGGAGTTTTGCAAGTCATACTGTATGAAACCACCAAGTTAGAAGGGACCCTAAAGGTCATCTAGTCCAAGCTGCTACCATGCGGGAATCCAGTGCTAATGTTCCCCGAGACATCGGCATTGCAAGAGGAGTGGGTCACCTCTGGATCCCCCCAAAGGAAGCACAAATCTCTCCATTGACTGACATGGGGTGAGCAGCACTCTCTCAGCCGCAGAATAGACTTGTAGGCATACAACTGTTATTAAACGTATTCGAACTGGACAGCACTTTAACTGGAAGCTGTAGTTCAGACTGGTCCCAACATTCCTTGGCACAGAAGAAACTACAACTCCCATGTCTCCCGAGCATTGCACCATGGCAGTTAAAAGTGGAGCCAAACTGTATTCAAGGGGCCGGGCTGTGGCGCAGCTGGCTAGTAACCAGCTGCTATAAATCACTACTGACCGAGAGGTCATGAGTTCGAAGCCCGGGTCGGGTTAAGCCTCCGACCATTAATAGCCCCGGCTTGCTGTTGACCTATGCAGCCCCGAAAGACAGTTGCACCTGTCAAGTAGGGAAATTTAGGGACGCTTTATGCGGGGAGGCTAATTTACAACACCATAAAACTGCCAGCAAAACACAAGGAAAGGAATGAGGAAGTACAGCCACTACTGGACGGTGAAGCAACAGCTCCCCCTGTGGCCGGAATCGTGAAGCTGGAAAAATGTTAAAAAAATGCCTCTGAGTCTGTCTAATGTATGTTGTTTGTCTGTTGGCATTGAATGTTTGCCATATATGTGTTCATTGTAATCCGCCCTGAGTCCCCTTCGGGGTGAGAAAGAAGGGCGGAATATAAAGACTGTAAATAAATAAATAAATAAATAAATAAATCCACATTGTAGTTGCACCTCAAACTATCTGGAGAGCACTGGTTTAAGTGGAATTAATTAGGAATTAATGCAGTTTTGACGCTGCTTGAAATGCCATAGCTCAATACTATGCAATCCTGGGAGTTGTAGTTTGGCAAGGCCTTTATTGAGCCTTCTCTGTCAAAGAGTGCCGGTGACTCACCAAACTACAACTCCCAGGATTCCACAGCATTAAGCCACGGCAGCTAAAGTGTGGTCAAACTGCATTAATTCTACAGTGTAGATCCACCAAAGGAAAGCTCAAGTGAAAGGAATAGGAGATAATCTTTGGCTGGATCTACACTGCCATATAATGCAGTTTAACTTCATTGAGCTGTATTATATAGGGCCACATCTATACTGCCATGCAATGCAGTTTAACTTCATTGAACCGCATTATATAGGACCCCATCTAGACTGCCATGCAATGCAGCTTAATTTTATTGAACTACATTATATAGGGTCCCATCTATACTGTCACATAATGCAGTTTAACTTCATTGACCTACATTATATAGGGGCCCATCTATACTGCCATATAATATAGTTGAACTGAACTGCATTATTTAGGGCCCCATGTACATTGCCATGTACTTCAGTTAAATTTCATTGACCTGCATTATACAGGGTCCCATCTATACTGCCACATAATGCAGTTTAACTTCATTGAATTGCATTATATAGGGCCCCATCTATACTGTCATGTAATGTAGTTTAATTTCATTGACCTGCATTATATAGGGTTCCGTCTATACTGACATGTAATGCAGTTTAACTTCATTGAACTGAATTATATAGGGCCCCATCTAGACTGTCATGTAATGTAGTTTAATTTCATTGACCTGCATTATATAGGGTTCCGTCTATACTGACATGTAATGCAGTTTAACTTCATTGAACTGAATTATATAGGGCCCCATCTAGACTGTCATGTAATGTAGTTTAATTTCATTGACCTGCATTGTATAGGGTTCCATCTATACTGCCATGCAATGTAGTTTAACTGCACCAAACTGCAATATATAGGGCCATATCTACATTGCCATGTAATGCAGTTTAACTCCATGAACTGAATTATATAGAACCCCATCTATACTGCCACGTAATGCAGTTTAACTTCATTGAACTGCATTATATGGGGTGCCATCAATACTGCAGTTTGGCACTACCAATATAATGCAGCTTGAAACTGCATTGCACGGTCAGTTCAGACTCATATAACGCAATTTGACAGCATTGGACTTCATCATACGAGTTTACACTGGCCATGCAATGCAATTTCGAACTGCATTATATGGCCGTGTGGATGAGGCCTGGCACATAATGTGGTTTAACTGCCCTGAGCTGGCATCATACGGGTCTGGAATGACGGTATCATGCAGTTCAAAGACATTACACATCAGCGGCAAAGAAAGCGGGAGGGTGGGTGTTAGCATTCCCCTTGCGTAGGCACGATTGTGATGACCTCTGCATCCCAAATCAGGAATAATAGGATGAGTGGCGAGGCCAATGCAAAGCGTAGGAAGATTTGCAGGAGCCTTTGTGAGAGCTGGCATCCAAGGAAGGCTTGCAAAATCCGTCCGTCCGTCCAGATGAAGGTTAAGCGCCCGGCTGCTGGCACGGAGCCCTCAATTAGGGATGCAAAGCCAAAGCCCCGCTCCAGCTGGAGGTCATACGTTAGGAGGGGTTTTTTTGTTGTTGTGGTGGTGGTTGTTTCGATTGTGCTTATTTGTTTCCCTCAAAATGAAATGCGGAAGGAAAGAAGGCAACCCAGGGCCCAAGAGAGATCCGTGCCAACTAATTGGGCCGGAAAGAAGGACGGGATCAAAACACCCAACGTTGCATGCTTTGGAATGAGTGGCATATGCACACACACAATGAGAAAGAGGCTTCTTGCAAAGCCAGAGATACTTCAGATTGCAAAGAGAAAAGGGATTTAATGGACATTAGAGATGTGCACGGAAATTTTCCCTTCGCTTCCTTCGTGCTATCGTTCCGTTTCAAACGTTCTTCTGCACAAAACGAATTATGACATTCTCGTAGGAAACGAGAGGCGAGATGAAAATGAAAGCCGCACAGTCATCGTGCTTGCTTTCGTTTTCCTTTCGTTTCTACCCCGTAACAATAAGCAGGTGCGGACAGAGAGCTTAGACCTGATGTGTACCAATAGGTGTTAATAAGAATATCAATACAGTAGAGTCTCACTTATCCAACACTCGCTTATCCAACGTTCTGGATTATCCAACGCATTTTTGTAGTCAATGTTTTCAATATATCATGATATTTTGGTGCTAAATTCGTAAATACAGTAATTACAACATAACATTACTGAGTATTGAACTACTTTTTCTGTCAAATTTGTTGTTAAACATGATGTTTTGGTGCTTTATTTGTAAGATCATAATCTAATTTGATGTTTAATAGGCTTTTCCTTAATCCCTCCTTATTATCCAACATATTCACTTATCCAACGTTCTGCCGGCCCGTTTATGTTGGATAAGTGAGACTCTACTGTATATACATATTAATCATGATAGCTACTCTGGGAGTCTAAGCTGAGCCTGGAAGAGGAATGCCTCTGCATTACATCTGATGTGTGCCAATGGTTAATAATAATATCTATCTATCTATCTATCTATCTATCTATCTATCTATCTATCTATATTAATCATGATAGCTACTCTGGGAATCTAAGCTGATCCTGGGAGAGGAATTCCTCTGCATTACATCTGATGTGTGCCAATGGTTAATAATAATATCTATCTATCTATCTATCTATCTATCTATCTATCTATCTATCTATCTATCTATCTATCTATATTAATCATGATAGCTACTCTGGGAATCTAAGCTGATCCTGGGAGAGGAATGCCTCTGCATTACATCTGATGTGTGCCAATGGTTAATAATAATATCTATCTATCTATCTATCTATCTATCTATCTATCTATCTATCTATCTATCTATCTTAATCATGATAGCTACTCTGGGAATCTAAGCTGATCCTGGGAGAGGAATTCCTCTGCATTACATCTGATGTGTGCCAATAGGTGTTAATAATAATATCAATATATACATATTAATCATGATAGCTACTCTGGGAATCTAAGCTGATCCTGGGAGAGGAATTCCTCTGCATTACATCTGATGTGTGCCAATAGGTGTTAATAATAATATCAATATATACATATTAATCATGATAGCTACTCTGGGAATCTAAGCTGAGCCTGGGAGAGGAATTCCTCTGCATTACATCTGATGTGTGCCAATGGGTGTCAATAATAATATCAATATATACATATTAATCATGATAGCTACTCTGGGAATCTAAGCTGAGCCTGGAAGAGGAATGCCTCCGCATTACATCTGATGTGTGCCAAGGTGTTAATAATAATATCTATCTATCTATATCCATAGGTAAAGGTAAAGGTTTCCCCTGACATGAAGTCCAGTCATATCCGACTCTGGGGGTTGGTGCTCATCTCCATTTCTAAGCCGAAGAGCCGGCATTGTTCATAGACACCTCCAAGGTCTTGACTGCATGGAGCGCCGTTACCTTTCTTCCAGAGCTGTACCTATTGATCTACTCACATTTGCATGTTTTCGAACTACTAGGTTGGCAGGAGCTGGGGCTAACAAGTGGCGCTCACTCCGCTCCCCAGATTCGAAACTGAGACCTTTTGATCTGCAAGTTCAGCAGCTCAGCGCTTTAACACACTGCACCACCGGAGGCCCCATCTATATCCATATCTATATCTATAGATCTATATCCGTATCTATATCTATATTTATGTGTTTTAATTGTGCTGTAACCTGCGTGGCTTAGTGCTTAGTGTTGTTGTTGTTGTTATTGCCAGTGTGACTTAGTTCTTTGTGTTGTTGTTGCTGCTGCTGCTGTTGTTGTTGTTGTTGTCAGCATGGCCTAGTGCTTTGTGTTGTTGTTGTTGCCAGCATGGCTTAGTGGTTTGTGGTGGTGGTGTTATTATTACGTATTATTATTGTTGTTGTTATTATTGCCAGTGTGGCTTAGTGCTTTGTGTTGTTGTTGATGCTGCTGTTGTTGTTGGTGTTGTCAGCATGGCCTAGTGCTTTGTGTTATTGTTGTTGTTGTTGCCAGCATGGCTTAGTGGTTTGTGTTGTTGTTGTTGTTGTTCTTATTATATTATTATTATTATTATTATTATTATTATTATTATTATTATTATTATATTTGTAGTCTTGACTTTTTCAGATTTAATTTACAGATTGCATTAAAACTGCATGCACTCTTTGGACCTTGGGAAACTATAACTCCTGCGATTCCATAGCATTGAGCCATGGTAGAGCCAAGGAAACTGGGCTCAAACAGCATTTATTATTCTACAGTTCACCCTGTGCCACATTCCTGTTCCTTTTGTCCCTTCCAAGGACAAGGTGCTGGCCATTTCGGACAGGACTGGACATGGCTCGGCCACCTGGACCTCTGCAGGAAGCCTTTTTCCCGATGCCCTTCCTCCTCGGCCGGCGTTTTGGGCACCTTTTCAAGCGGCTGGCCCCGTTCTCTGGCCAATTCCCTCAGCTCACAAGGGCTGGCCATCTGGGCCCGCCGACTGGAGTGACCTCCAGTTCCGGACCCTCGGTGCTTTCTGACCCACTTGGACCGATTGCCCTGTTCCGCAAAGTCCGCCGCTGCTCTTCCCTCGGGCACAGCGGGACTGGACCCAACACACTTCCTTTTGGTCTCGAAGCCAAAGCTTTGAACATCCTCTTTCATATAATCTCCCTTTCATTGGTTCATGGGAGCCGGGCAGCGTCTCTTGCTCTCGCCGCTCAATGGCCAGGCACAACGCGGCCATTCCGCTTTTGGAGGCACAATGTGGGAACTGAGTCAAGTGGCACCGAAACATGGCATTAGTGGTGGCGCAATAGTGCTTAGGATTCGGAAGGATGGGTGCTTTGGGTCGGTGTGAGTTTTTCAGGCTGCATGGCCACGATCCTGACATTTCACCTGGATCTGCCAGTGAAGCAAGTAGAGTCTGTCTATCTATCTATCTATCTCCCTGTGGAATAATGTCCAGGGTGGAAGTAAGAACCCTTGCCTGTCTAGGGCAAGTGTGAATGCTGTAGTTAGCAAGCATGGCTGGCATTGAGTAGCCATGAGGCTGCAAAGTCAATCCATGAGAAGGTATCTGCATAGAAGTAACCTGGCTGTTGTTGCCTGGAGGCATCTTCGGTTTGGGAGGTATTAACTGGCACCACTCCAAAAGAGTGGGACTGCAGACAGCAAGCAATCAAGTGCCAGTTAACACCTCCAGGCAACAGAAGCCAGGCTACCTCTATGCAGATACCCTCACGGATTGACTTTGCAAACTTCATGGCTATTCAGTGCTAATCAATCTGAGCAATTGCAACATTCAATTTTGCTTCAGACAAGGGTTCTTCCCTCACCCTGGACATTATTCCACAGTTATATATACACTCCACTTGCCTCATTTCCAACACACCTCTACACAGATACCCTCACTGATGGACTTTGCAAACTTCATGGCTACTCAGTGCTAATCAAGCTGAGCAATTGCAACATTCACACCTGCTTCAAACAAACAAGGGTTCTTTCCTCCACCCTGGACATTATTCCCCAGGTGTGTATGTATGTATATATAATATAATATAATATAATATAATATAATATAATATAATATAATATACACCACTTGCCTCTGAGAATGCCATTAGTCACAGCTGCAGGTGAAACATCAGGAGAGAATGCTGCTGGAACATGGCCATACAGCCCAGAAAACTCACAGCAACTAGTCATTCTAGCCATGAAAGCCTTCGACAACATGATGGGTGTTTTGTTTTGTAATTCTACTTATATGATCATGTATATTGGAATGGCATTTAATTTGGTTGCACGATGTACAAGGACAATAAAGTAATTCTATTCTGTTCTATTCATTGGGAAGAACTCCAGTGGGTTTTGTATGCTAGCAATGGCGTGAATCTGCTCCAGGTTTTAGCCCGAAGTTTAAAAGAGGTCTCAATGGTGCCGAATTCTATCTCTCTCGAATAGCTCTTGAGTCTATAAACCCAAGCCCCCTTGGTCCTGCAGAGATGTCTGGCCCATAGATGTGACCCAACTTCCTTCCCCCATTTTTCTCAGCTGGTCAAGGAGAGAAATAGGCAGAAACGTCCGGAAGGGAGAGACCCTCACTCACCAACGTCGGACTCTTTGTGGGTTTTGATGATTTCGGCCAGTTCGAAATTCCCCGCGATGATGGCCACCTGCAAGAGGAGGAGGAAGCAGAAAGGCAGAGGAGTGAGCTGGGAGGCAGAAGACCCTAGAGAAGAGTAAAGCTGGAAAAAAGATCCTAAAGGTCATTGTAACGAAGTGTGATTTTTTATTTACAGATGCCATGTTTAACTGTGTTTTAAAAAGGGTTTAGCTGAAGAGAGAGTTTGAAAAGAAACTCAGTCAATCAGTCTGTGGTCAGAGAACCACAGGGAAGGTTGATTTTAGAGTCGGTGCCTTTATGAGGTACTGGGAAGACTGATTCTGGTTGAAAGAATCAGGGAGACTCAAAGGTTGGATTTTGAGTCAAGTTTAAAATAAGTTTGGTGACTTATTTCAAGGTAGTCTGTTTCCAGATAAGGAACATATAGGGTGACTGCAGGTTAAAGCAGTGGAGAGAGAAGTGACATTTTAGGAAGTTTGAATCACCTCATTCTGTTATCGCAACTGTTAATCTAAGTGCCTCAAACAAGAAGAGAAGTTATTGTAACCATTAAGCTTGTGCCTGAATAAACTTGTTATTGTTCTCTCAAACATCTCAGCCTGTCATATATACACACATCCAGAATAAAGAAGAAGAAAGAAAAATAAAGATTTAAAAGTCTCCTCTCTAAGTAGCCAGTGACTAAATCTTCCAATAGTGGTGGCAAGAGTTGATAATCCCCTTAACATCTGGTGGTCGCATTATAAAACCTCTAATATCTGGTGGCCGTATTATAAATATCTTTATATTGGTGGCAGCGGATAGATAATATAAATATAATTAATTAATAGGAACTCCTCCACATCTCCGCAAATCGATGTCAGCGGTGGGATGAAAAAGATTCCCCCCTGCCTGAGTACTCCACAGTCATCTAGTCTGACCCCTTTCGGCAATAATCCTGGGGGGCATCTGACCACCAACAATGGTGTCTCTACACTGCGAAACGAATGCGGTTTGACACCACTTGAACTGCCATAGCTCAATGCTTACTGGTCTCGGGAGTTTTAGTTTTACTAAGGGTGCACCTCCATTGGGGGATGGATGCAGTTTGACCCCATTTTAACTGCAATGGCTCAATGCTTCTGGAATTATGGGAGTTGTAATTTGACAAGGCTCTTGAGCCTACTCTGCCAAAACATTGTAAACTACAACTCCCAGGATTCCATAACATAAGTCTTTTTATATAGTGTTATTGCATGTTTTCCAGGCTATATGGCCATGTTCCAGAAGTATTCTCTCCTGATGTTTCGCCCACATCTATGGCAGGCATCCTCAGAGGTTGTGAGGTATATACTACTACTACTACTACTACCAATACGAATAATAATAATAATGGAAGCCTAGACAACAGGAACGACAACCTCCTCCATATATCTCACAACCTCTGAGGATGCCTGCCATAGATATGGGCAAAACGTCAGGAGAGAATGCTTCTGGAACATGGCCATACAGCCCAGAAAACACGCAATAACCCTGTGATTCCGGCCATGAAAGCCTTCGACAACACCTTTATACAGTTCTTAAATATGCTTCATTTGCCTTCCGAGAGTTGGCAACCATTTCCTTCCCGACTGTTTCCAGTCAGCTCTCTCTTCACCCTCCAAGGTGAAAGTGGAAGTTACAATCATTTGTCTCTGCACTAAGTTAGAGACAGCAGCCAATCGGAATTCTGGCTCCTGGCTGGCTCAGCCAATCAGATGTTGACACATGCCTTTCCAGTCAACCCATTTAATCATTACAAATCTCCACAATCTAGGCCCACCCCACGCACGTCCTACCTGGAACGCCGTCTGGCTGTTGTAGTTCCGGATCTCTTTGCTGGCCCCTCGGAAGAGAAGGACCCGAGCACAGCTCTCCTGGAAGGAGAAGGAGAGAACGCAAAAATGAGACAAAGAAGAGAGAGAGAGAGAGAGAGAGAGAGAGAGAGAGAGAGGCTTCTCTATTCCTGGTGGGTGTTGTGACTCAGCCTCAGAGTGACTCTGATGAGGATTTTGGGATACAGGTTCCAGATGAAGCGATTCAGGATGAGTTTCAAGATGACTCTGATGGGAATGATGGGATTCAGGTTCAGGATGAGTTTCAAGATGACTCTGATGGGAATGATGGGATTCAGGTTGAGGATGAGTTTCAAGATGACTCTGATGGGAATTATGGGAATCAGGTTCAGGATGAGTTTCAAGATGACTCTGATGGGAATTATGGGATTCAGGTTCAGAATGAGTTTCAAGATGACTCTGATGGGAATTATGGGATTCAGGTTCAGGATGAGTTTCAAGATGACTCTGATGGGAATTATGGGATTCAGGTTCAGGATGAGTTTCAAGGTGACTCTGATGGGAATTATGGGATTCAGGTTCAGGATGAGTTTCAAGATGACTCTGATGGGAATTATGGGATTCAGGTTCAGGATGAGTATCAAGATGACTCTGATGGGAATTATGGGATTCAGGTTCAGAATGAGTTTCAAGATGACTCTGATGGGAATTATGGGATTCAGGTTCAGGATGAGTTTCAAGGTGACTGATGGGAATTATGGGATTCAGGTTCAGGATGAGTTTCAAGATGACTCTGATGGGAATTATGGGATTCAGGTTCAGGATGAGTATCAAGATGACTCTGATGGGAATGATGGGATTCAGGTTTAGGATGAGTTTCAAGATGACTCTGATGGGAATTATGGGATTCAGGTTCAGGATGAGTTTCAAGATGACTCTGATGGGAATTATGGGAATCAGGTTCAGGATGAGTATCAAGATGACTCTGATGGGAATTATGGGATTCAGGTTCAGGATGAGTTTCAAGATGACTCTGATGGGAATTATGGGATTCAGGTTCAGGATGAGTATCAAGATGACTCTGATGGGAATTATGGGATTCAGGTTCAGGATGAGTTTCAAGATGACTCTGATGGGAATTATGGGATTCAGGTTCAGGATGAGTTTCAAGATGACTCTGATGGGAATTATGGGAATCAGGTTCAGGATGAGTATCAAGATGACTCTGATGGGAATTATGGGATTCAGGTTCAGGATGAGTTTCAAGATGACTCTGATGGGAATTATGGGATTCAGGTTCAGGATGAGTATCAAGATGACTCTGATGGGAATTATGGGATTCAGGTTCAGGATGAGTTTCAAGATGACTCTGATGGGAATTATGGGAATCAGGTTCAGGATGAGTATCAAGATGACTCTGATGGGAATTATGGGATTCAGGTTCAGGATGAGTTTCAAGATGACTCTGATGGGAATTATGGGAATCAGGTTCAGGATGAGTATCAAGATGACTCTGATGGGAATTATGGGATTCAGGTTCAGGATGAGTTTCAAGATGACTCTGATGGGAATTATGGGATTCAGGTTCAGGATGAGTATCAAGATGACTCTGATGGGAATTATGGGATTCAGGTTCAGAATGAGTTTCAAGATGACTCTGATGGGAATTATGGGAATCAGCTGCAGAGTGTTCCTGCTGTGGGAGATGAAGAACAGGGAGTTTTTCCCATGGGAGGGAATGGTGTTGTTGATGCTGAAGCTTCACAGGTGCAAGAAGCTGATAGGAAAAGCAGCTCTCAGCCTGATAACACTAACGAGCAATTTGGCCTTGACAATGGAACGTCTCTGGACTGGGCTAGTCGTCTGAAATTTAGGGAGGTTCATAGACGTTTTAGAACAGCAAATAAGAGGGAGGTCAGAGGGCAAAGAAATGCCTTCATTTTATGCTATTAAAACAGTCTGCTGAGAGGGAAATCTTTGTCAAAGCAATGTCTCTTTGAATCGAGAAGCAAGTCCTGCCTTCCTGGATTATTTGTAGCCTTGGTGTATTCTCGCTTATGGGACTTTGTCATGTACTGAAAGGACTTTGTTTCATGCCAAATGTTTCTTTGGATTATTTCTTACAGCCTTGTTTTGTAACTATCTTTTGGAACTGAACTTTTGCCTTTTAAGAACCAACTTTTCTTTTTACTTCCAATAAACTACAAAAGACAATATTCCGTGTGCTGCCTGGTGTATTTAGCAAGGTGAAGCTAGCCTGAGGTGCGACAGTGGGTTTTGCCAGAGGTGAATGAAACTGCCTTCTGCCTCACCTGGCCCATCCATGGCTTAGGGTCACACTGCCCTTGGGAGGGGGGAACGAGAAGGCCAAGGGGTCAAGGGGTCCCCACCTGGTTGTAGAGGGCGCACACGTGGAGGGCGGTGTTCCCGGAGGCGTTCTGCGCAGTCATGTCAGCCCCATAGAAGAGAAGGTGCTCCAGGTGCTGGACGTGGCCGTAGCGGCAGGCCTGCATGGGAAGAAAGAGGGGAAGGGAGGAAGGTGGAGGAAGGTGGGGAAGGGTCATCTAGACCAACCCCCTCCTGCCATGCAGGAAGGAACATCTCAAGCACTCCTGAAAGAGGCCCACCCAACCTCTGTTGAAAGACCTCCAAAAAGGAGAGTCCATCACCTTCTAAGGTGGGCTCACGCTAAGTATGGAAAGGGCCCTTAAAGGTCATCCAGTACAACCCCATTCTGCCAGAAATGAAGCACTCCCGAAAGAGGTCCGTCCAACCTCTGTTGAAAGGCCTCCAAAAAGGAGAGTCCATCACCTTCTAAGGTGGGCTCACACTAAGTATGGAAAGGGTCCTTAAAGGTCATCTAATCCAACCCCATTTTGCCAGAAATGAAGCACTCCCGAAAGAGGTCCGTCCAACCCAACCTCTCCAAAATGGAGAGTCCATCACTGTCTAAGGTGGTCTCACACTAGTCAAGGAAAGGACCCTTAAAGGTCATCCAGTCCAACCCCATTCTGCCAGAACTGAAGCACTCCTGAAAGAGGTCCATCCAACTTCTGTTGAAAGACCTCCAAAGAAGGAAGTTCATCATCTTCTAAGACAAACGGAAATTAGAAAAGGGGCCCTTAAAGGTCATCTAGTCCAACCCCATTCTGTCTGAACTGAAGCGCTCCTGAAAGAGGTCCATCCAACTTCTGTTGAAAGACCTCCAAAAAGGAGAGTCCATCACTGTCTAAGGTGGTCTCACACTAAGTATGGAAAGGGCCGTTAAAGGTCATCCAGTCCAACCCCATTTTGCCAGAACTGAAGCCCTCCTGAAAGAGGCCCATGCAACCTCTGTAGAAAGGCCTCCAAGGAAGGAGAGACCATCACACACGGAGTCCTATATATCTGGAACCTTTTACGTGCAAAGTATATAATATCCCAGAGTTGGAAGGGGCCCCCAAGAGTCATGTAGACCCGTCCCCTTAAGAGATGCAGAAATACACAGTTGAAAGGCCTCCAAAGAAGGAGAGTCCACCACCTTCTAAGGTGGTCTCACATTAGTTATGGGAAGGACCTTTAAAGATCATCTAGTCCAACCCCACTTTGCCAGAATTGAAGCACTTGAAAGAGTGAAAGTTCTCCAGGGAACGAGAGACCACCACCCTCTGAGATCTATATATATATATATGGATATACTCTGTTGAAAGCCCTCCAAAGATGGGAGGGACCCTCGAGGACATCTAGTCCAGCTCCACTTTCAAGCACTTGAAAGAGGCCAACCTCTGTTGAAAGTTCTCCAAGGAAGGAGAGACCACCACCCTCTGAGATCTATATATATGGGATGTGGAACCTTTTATATGCAATGTATATAATATCCCAGAGTTGAAAGGTGTCTCCAAGGGATCGTCTAATCCAACCTCCTTCCCCCATGCAGAAAGACACAACGAAAGCACTCTTGAAAGCCTCCAAGGAAGGGGAGTCCACCACTCTCTAGTCCAGCCTTGTGCAGGAAAACAAAACTGAAGCACTCCTGAAAGAGGCCCATCCAACCTCTGTTGAAAGGCCTCCAAAGAAGGAGAGACCACCTCTCTGAGAGGCAGCCTTACGCTAGATCCAGCCCCAGAATGGACCAACTCCTGAAAGGTCTCTGTTGAAAGCCCTCCAAAGATGGGAGGGACCCCCAAGGGCATCTAGTCCAGCCCCATTCCCCCATGCAAGAAGAGACCTAGCTCTGGGGACCCTCTCTCCCACTCAAGGGGTGTGTTTGGGAGAAAAGGGGTCCCCATTTCCCCCTAACAGTGCATAATATCCCAAAGGGGTCCCCAAGGGGTCATCTAGTCCAACCCACTTCCCCCATGCAGAAAGACACCACGAAAGCACTCCAAGGAAGGGGAGTCTTGGCTCCCTAGAGGTCATCCAATCCAGCCCCATTCTGCCTGAACAGAAGCACTCCTGAAAGGTCTCAGAGTATTTGCAGCGCAGCAGTAGTTGGATGGAAGCAGTGGAGCGCACAACGAAGAGACACTCAGAGACGTTGGTAAAACTATTTACAAAGTTTTACTGTATCAACACAAATAGACTAACAGACGACAGTTGAACACAGGACTTGAACTCTAGGCAGACAGAACTCAACTGAACTGACGCAATCAATTATACACACACACTTGTGTCTGGATACTCCCTAGTTCCAGCCACACATCAAGATCATCATAGCTTCTTGGCAATTAACTCTTTCCACACTATGGTACATTCTGGATGATGCAATCAGTTGCAATACAAGCATGGCACAAATTGCATTTAAACACTATCAATATACAAATCCCACATTAACAAAAGGTCTCCACCCAAACTCTGTTGATGTGGAAGGGACCCCCAAAGGTCATCCAGCCCAGCCCCATTCCCCCAGGCAGGCAGGCAGACACGGAGCTCATGTTCCAAAGCCGGGTGTGTTTGTGAGGAAGGGGTCCCAGTCGTCCCACGCCTCACCTGGTGGATCTCCTGCCAGCCGTTCTCGTCCACGCAGCCCACCCGGGCGTAGTCGTGCAGCAGCAGCTCGCAGCAGTAGGGGTCCCCGCCCACCATGGCGCTGTGGTAGAGGGGGGTCAGGCCCCGGCTGTCCTTGTAGTCCGTGGAGGCCCCCAAGTCCAGCAGCGTCTGGAAACACACAGCGGACGGAGGGGAAAGGTCAGGGCCAGGCCAGCAGAGACCGTGGAGCCAAGGGAGACTGCAGTACCGTCCTTGGCCACAAGGGGTGAGGGACTCCCTGCATTTTGCACTGTTTTAATTTAGTTTATTGTATATTATGATACTATTTAAATGTTTTAACTGTTTTAATGTTTTATTGTATATTGGTCTACTGGCATTTATTTATTTATTTATTTATTTCCAGAATTTATACCCCGCCCTTCTCACCCGGGGGGACTCAGGGCGGCTTACAACAGTTGGCAACATTTAATGCCAAGAACATAATAATCAAACAAAAACAGTACATATAATCAATTAAAACTATAAAAATACATCATTAAAATACATTATAAAAATTAAAACATATGTAAATTAGATCCATTTGTCTAAAAACCTCATGCTTCAGCCTTCAATCGGACCATGTCGACGTTATCATATTACTCGTTAAAAGCTTGTGCACACAGCCATGTTTTCACAGCCTTTCTGAAACCCAGAAGAGTTGGGGCTTGTCGGATATTTGTAGGGAGGGTGTTCCACAGCATTAATTGGTCAGAGCAGAGGTTGGTCTACCCTCCATAAGATCCCGCATTCACTTCTCCCTATACAACTATTGGAGAATCATAAAGGATTCCTCAGCTAGAGTTTTCCCAATGCTATGCTTTGAACCTCTGGTGGCTCAGTGTGTTAAAGCACTGAGCTGCTGAACTTGCAGACCGAAAGGTCCCAGGTTCAAATCCGGGGAGCGGAGTGAGCACCCACTGTTAGCTCCAGCTCCTGCCAACCTAGCAGTTCAAAAACATGCCAATGTGAGTAGACCAATAGGTACTGCTACGGTGGGAAGGTAACATTGGCACTCCATGCAGTCATGCCGGCCACATGACCTTGGAGGTGTCTACGGACAACGCCGGCTCTTCAGCTTAGAAATGGAGATGAGCACAACCCCCAGAGTGTGAGTAGATCAATAGGTACTGCTCCAGCGGGAAGGTAAGGGTGCTCCATGCAGTCATGCCAATGGCCACATGACCTTGGAGGTGTCTACGGACAACGCCGGCTCTTCGGCTTAGAAATGGAGATGAGCACCAACCCCCAGAGTGTGAGTAGATCAATAGGTACTGCTCCAGCAGGAAGGTAACATTGGCGCTCAATGCAGTCATGCCAGTGGCCACATGACCTTGGAGGTGTCTACGGACAACGCTGGCTCTTCGGCTTAGAAATGGAGATGAGCACCAACCCCCAGAGTGTGAGTAGATCAATAGGTACTGCTCCAGCAGGAAGGTAACATTGGCGCTCAATGCAGTCATGCCAGTGGCCACATGACCTTGGAGGTGTCTACGGACAACGCTGGCTCTTCGGCTTAGAAATGGAGATGAGCACCAACCCCCAGAGTGTGAGTAGATCAATAGGTACTGCTCTAGCGGGAAGGTAACATTGGCGCTCCATGCAGTCATGCCGGCCACATGACCTTGAAGGTGTCTATGGACAACGCTGGTTCTTCGGCTTAGAAATGGAGATGAGCACCAACCCCCAGAGTCGGACACAACTGGACTTAACATCAGGGAAAACCTCTACTTCTATCCTTTGAACATCTATCAGAATGTAAAGTTTGGAACTCAAAACATCAGACATTTCTGAAAGTATGTCCTACCCTGTCTCATAAGCCTTTGATCCTGAGCTCAAGAGAGAAGTTACATGAATACTTTTATAATCAAGGTATTCAGATGGACAGACAGGCTATTCACAGCTCCAAATTCTCGACATGGTACAAATTATACAAACTCGACCATGAAAGGGCTATGTATGTAACCAACCCCAGAAATTGAAGACCTGCCCCACTGTTTGTTCGCCTGCTCCCTATACTCTGCACCAAGAAATAAATTCTAAGGGCCTGTTCTATGGTACCTACAACCGAATACGGTCACAGAAAAGATCTTCTACCTTTTATCTGATACCAACTCCATAATCACGTATAAGGTCTCTCTCTTTACCTTGGCAGCAAATAAAATCAGGGCAAGACTGATTGCGGACATTGCAGTCGACTGTGGAGCCAGGGATGCTTTTATCTAGTTTTTAACATGACTAATATTTTATACTGGCTTTTTACCGGTTATATTTTGCAAACTCTGTTTTATTCTCCATGCATCCTGCTTTTAACTGTTGAATTTTACAGTGTTTCTATAGATGCTTGTTTGATATTGTTACTTAACTTTTTAAAATGACTGATCTTATATATTGGCTTTTTAACGGTAAATGTGCCGCTCCCAGCACATGTTGCACTTGTGTTGCTGAACCTCACTGTCAGAGCGCGCGGTTTGGATAAACACCCATGCAGCGGAAGATCAACGAAGAATCACTGACACCAATAAAGAGGCTGAAGCCTGTTTGGCTTTCTATACAAGATTTACTAATAAACGGAAAACTCTCAAGACGATATATACAGACAGAGTGCAGAGAGGCAAAAGAGCAGAGGGCAGAGAGATAACAGATAACACAGTAAGCTATTTATAACCACCTCTGCTGTCTGATGCAATACACAGTTAACTCTTTACACACTCGCATAGTGGACAGCAGACAGTGCATGATGCAATCTCCAGCTCACATTGCACCACTATAACTCAATTACATTTAAACAACTCTATATACAATCATTCTCACTTCAACACTCACAATGTATATTTTGCATGCTCTGTTTTATCCTGCTTGCATCCTATTTTTAACTATTGGATTTTACAGTGTTTTCTACAGATGTTTGTTCGATATTGTTTCTGTAAATACATATCACCATTGACTGGAGCATTAATAGATTGATTGATTGATTGATCTAAGTAGAGTTCAGTATATTTCTCCCTGTTGAAGTTCAATGTGTAGCAGGGACACCATGCGTATTACATGTAGCAGAAGTATCCAAGATGCTGGAACTCTTTTGTGGAGTATGTAACACTACGCCAACCCTGCAGAGCTGACCGTCGGCTTCTGTCAGATCCCAGCCAACCAGGGCACCAAGGCCTGCTGCGTTTCAGGACTTGCACTTTGACACAGATGATGCTGAGGATTATACTGACATTTCACCCTCCACGGAGGGGCCTTTGCAGCTGCAGGTTCCCGAAGATATTGGCTCTGGAGACTCACTAATTGGGGAAGATTCTTCAATTCCTCCCTCACAGATAGAGCCAGATGTTGCTGAGACGCCTGGGAACAGGGTTTTTAATCGTAGAGATTTTGTAACCAGGGACAGAAGTGCTCCAATTCTGTGGAACTCATTGCCTCTATATGTTAGAGCAATGTCGGAATTGCAGCCTTTTGTAAAAGTGCTCAAGACTTGGCTGTTTGGTTGTGCATTTAAGTAAAACAGATCTAATCTGCCAAATAGTCACTGTTGAATGTTTTTATGTTGAATGTTTTTATATTGTGGAATGATATTTTAAATTGTAAGTCGCTCGGAGCACTCTGGTGGAGAGCGACTAAATAAGAAATAAAGTGAAGTGAAGTGAAGTGAAAACAAGGGGTTCACCGGAGCCAGAGACTGGCAAATAGATGGGATAATGGTGAGTGTTCTCATGGGAAAGTTTTGGGAGTTTTTACTCCCTAAATTCTGAACTGTCCGGACTCTGTTAAAAGTGTTTTGCTCAGTAGATTTTCTTGCGGTGTCAACGTTGCTTTCTTGGAGAGAGGTTTCTCCGTCTCCAGGTCCTGTTTCCAAGCCAAGTTTTCCAGTTCCAGTCGGGCCGTGCCGTGCCGCGACTCTCGAGTAGACCTTGACTTCAGTTGTTTCTTTGTTCCTGATTCAAGTTTGCCTCAGCCTTGACAACCTTTGCTGCCTTGATTGCTATGAAGTATTTCCAGTGGATTGAACTCTGTTTTCTGCCAGCCTTGTTTCTCTGTTTCAGCTCATGGACACTTTGATTTCCTCGGAGAGCTATCGAGTTCTCATTGTGGATTATAATATCGGACCTTTTCATTTAACCATTTGGAACCACCATTGACTTTCTAAAAAGAACTATTCCTTACTCAGACTCTATACCACATTTCCTTTGGATATATAATTGCTTTAATACAGATATAGTGTGTTATATTGGCTCTTGTCTGGTTTTCGAGTGCTCATGCTGCCTTGGGGTGCAACAGCGCCTGAGCACAATGCGTGACTTTGCACTAAATGCGGGGAAGCTGTGAAGCTTGTGGGAACCGTCTTGCTACGCCCAGCCTTTCCTATTTGGGTCTCAGTCCTGGGAGAAATACTAAAATGATTCATTCCTTGCAGGAAGGAGTGAAACGACGGGAGGATTTATATCCCCTGCTATATGTACGTTGTTTTATAGCTGCGATGCTGGAGCTGGCTGTCGAGGGTGTGCGAGGCGGAGGGAGAAGGGTCAACAGAAGCCAAATTGGATGTTGGATTCTTTATAGTTGCACGATCGGAGGAAACACAAACTGTTTTATGCACTGCCACACTGCCAAGGTCTGCAAGATGTGCAGGCACCCAGGTCAGTAAACCTGTAAATGTCATCAGCAGGCCTTTTGTTCTGTCGTCAAAGGCTTCGCTGAAATCAAGCTATCATGTTTACACCAATCTAATGTGCATCTCTTTGCAATACGATGACCCAAAAGTTACTGTGCTGAGAAATAGCAGAGAAATAGGCAGATCTGTCTGATTTTTTAATCCTAGAATCCTAGAGTTGGAAGAGACCTGGTGGGCCATCCAGTCCAACCTCATTCTGCCAAGAAGCAGGAAAATCGCATTAAAGGCACCCCCAACAGATGGCCATCCAGCCTCTGTTTAAAAACATCCAAAGGAGCCTCCACCACACTCCCTCTGCAGCAGAGAGTTCCACTGCTGAACATTATTATTATTATTATTATTATTATTATTATTATTATTATTATTATTATTATTATATCTCGCCCTTCTCACCCAACAGGAGACTCAGGGCGGCTTACAATAAAACGCATATATAAAAAGTAAACAGTGCAATATAAATCAGTTAAAAATTATTATTAACTTACATCAGAATTCATAAAACACATTATAAAATACAGGTAGGCATGTTCAGTTCAAAAAACTGGGTCTGTCGATTGAGTTCAGCGTACGTGATAATAATTAACGTTGCCAATTATTATTCAAAAGCCTCTCTCTCTCTCACACACACAGTGAGGAAGTTCTTTCTCATGTTCAGGTGGAATCTCCTTTCTTTTCTGTAGTTTGAAGCCGTTGTTCCATTGAGTCCTAGTCTCCAGGGCAGTCTCCAGTCCTCCTTCCTAGGACTTCTCCTCCCTCCCATCTTGATCCATGGCCATCATCATGCCTACTCTCTCTCAGCCTTCTCTTCTGTAGGCTAGACATGCCCAGCTCTTTCAGCCGCTCCTCATAGGGATTGTTTCCCAGACCCTTGATCCTTTTAGTCGCCCTCTTCTGGACACCTTCCAGGTTAGAGGCAACCTCTCCCTTCAATTGTGGAGCCCAGAAAGGGACACAGTGGGGTTCCAGGTAAATTGGTCTGACCAGGGTAGAAGAGAAGAGAGCATGGGGAGCAGGACTTCCATCCTTGGATCTAGGCACTAGGCTCTTATTGATGCAGGCCAAAATCCAATCGGATTTTTTGCTGCTGCATGACATTCCTGGCTCATGTCCCCCTTCCTCCCCACGAGGAGATTCGGAGGTGGGGTCAGCAAAAATTATTACCAACGGAAGGGTAAGGAAACAATACATCAGGTACAGTAATTATCAATACTGAGGGGAGTTGTTCTTATAAACAATTATTGAAGGCACACCGGAAGAGCCAGGTTTTTAAATTGAGTCAGAAAAGGAGGACAGTTCTCAGTCTGATAGCAGGCAGACAGATGATAATGAGCAGGCTGACCTTGATGAAATGGAATCTCTAGACCGAGCTGGCCGTTTGGAATTCAGGGTTCGAAGGAGTGTGAGAATTGCAAACAAGGAGGTGGTCAGAGGCCAAAGAAATGCTTTCATGCTTTGCAAAGGGTATTAAAACAGTGTGTTGGGAGACAAACATTTGTCAAAGCAACTTCTCGCTCAAGTCAAGAAGCAAGTTCTCATTTCCTGGATTATCTTGCAGCCTTTGTGTTCATGTTCATGGGAATTTGTCATGCTCTAATGCAGGGGTCCCCAAACTTTTTAAACAGGGGGCCAGTTCACGGTCCCTCAGACCATTGGAGGGCCGGACTATAGTTTTTTAAAAAAATATATAAAAAAATTCCTATTCACATTGCACATACCTCATTTTGAAGTAAAAAAAACAAACAAACGGGAACAAATACAGCCTTAATGTTAATAAAAATCATAATAAAAATAATAAAGAGGATTGGAAGAGACCCCTGGGCCATTTACTCCCACCTTGATAATTAATTATTAATTAAATAATAACTAAGATACCATTATAAACAAGCAAAGCTCTGGAAGGCGCGCACCAGGCGAAGCCGGAGGTGGGAAAGGCGCATGCCTTCCTTGGTGGAGGGGGCCGGATAAATGGCTTCGATGGGCCGCATGTGGCCCCCGGGCCTTAGTTTGGGGACCCCTGCTCTAATGGGACCTTGTCTTTTTCTTAAGATTTCTTGAATTATTCTTTGAAACCTTGTTTTGTAAAAATCTTTTGGAACTTTACTTTTGCTTTTGAAGAACTATTTATTTTCTATTTCCTAATAAACGGCACTCCATGCAGTCATGCCAGTGGCCACATGACCTTGGAGGAGTCTACGGACAACGCCGGCTCTTCGGCTTAGAAATGGAGATGAGCACCAACCCCCAGAGTCGGTTATGACTGGACTTAATGTCAGGGGAAACCTTTACCTTTACCTTAATAAACTACAAAATACTTCAACCTGTGAGCAGCCTGGTGTATATAGCAAGGTGAAACTAGCCTGATGTGCGACAACCACGGAGAAGGCCCTCTCCCCCGTCCCCACAAGCCGTGGAGAGAGAAGAGGGCCTCCCCCCCCCCCCCCGGTCACTTCTTTCCAGGAGGAAGTAGGGCCGGGCTGTGGCGCAGACTGGTTAGTAGCCAGCTGCAATAAATCACTCTGACCAAGAGGTCATGAGTTCAAGGCCAGCCCATGTCGAAGTGAACACCTGACAATTAAATTTTAATAAAATAGCCCTGCTCATTGTTGACCTAAGCAACCCGAAAGATAGTTACATCTATCAAGTAGGAAATTTAGGTACCACTTATGTGGGGAGGCTAATTTAACTAATTTACAACACCATAAAAACCGTCCATCAGCGTTTGGAATGAGGAAGTATTCATCAAGGACTCGGCGTCACAGTGGATAATGAAGCAGCACCACCCCCTGTGGCCGGAATCGAGCATACCCTCAGGAAGCTGGAGAAGGTTAAATTGCCTCTGCGTCTGTCTCTGGCTCTATGTTCATATGGCATTGAATGTTTGCCATGTATGTGTACATTGTGATCCGCACTGAGTCCCCTTCGGGGTGAGAAACAAGGGTGGGATATAAACACTGTAAATAAATAAATAAAGTACATAAACCAGACTCACCATCAGGGCGGCGTGGTTCCGGCACCGGACGGCCTTGTGGAGCGCGGTGAGCCCCTCCCGCGTCCGGAAGTCCAGGTGTGCGCCCCCGTTGCGCAGGGCCTTGACCACCTCCACCGAGTAGTCCAGCTGGACAGCCATGGTCAGCGGGCATTCTGCGGGGGAAGCAGAGGGCAACGGCTTGAGCAGGGGTCCCCAAACTAAGGCCCGGGGGCGGGATGCGGCCCTCCAAGGTCATTTACCTGGCCCCCACCCTCAGTTTTATAATATATTTTTATATCAGTTTTAATAATATAATATATTGTATATACATATAATATTGATACAATATTATAATGTTATGCAATATAATACTAATAATAATACCATATAATAATATTAATTATATGTTATATATTACATATTATATATAATTATATTATATATAATACTAATAGTAATACCATATAATAATATTAATTATATGTTATATATTACATATAGCATTACAGTATAGTGGTATAGTTCAATATAGTAATGTATAATGCTAATATTGTGCTATGCTAATACAGTAATATAATATATTGTATGTACATACAGCTGCTCTGAGTCCCCTTCGGGGTAAGAAAGGTGGAATATAAATGTAGTAAATAAATGTAGTAAGCAAATAATTAATTAATTTTAGACTTAGGCTCACCCAAATTCTGAAATGACTTGAAGGTACACAACAACAACAACAACAACAACAACAACAACCACCACCCTAATTAACTTGACTATCTCATTGGCCAGAAGCAGGCCCACACTTTCCATTGAAATCCTGATCGGTTTATGTTGGTTAAGATTGTTTTCATTTTTAAATATTGTATTGTTCTTTCATTGTTGTTGTTGTTGTTTTGCACTACAAATAAGACATGTGCAGTGTGCATAGGAATTTGTTCGTATTTTTTTTCAAATGATAATTCGGCCCCTCCATAGTCTGAAGGATTGTAGACCGGCCCTTTGCTTTAAAAGTTTGAGGACCCCTGGGCTTGAGCCTCGTGTCCAGAAACTGGCCTTTGGAGAGGGGGGCTCCAAAGGCCTTCCTGTGGGTCACTGAGGAGACCTCTCTGTTGCTTTGCAGAGACCCCCTCCCTCCCTCCCATGGCCTCCCTCTGACCCAAAACCAGCCACAGGAGACCCAAAACAACCCACCTTCTTTCTCATTGAAAGGGGCCTGGTGGCGCGGTGGGTTAAAGCCTTGTGACTTAAAGGTTGGGTTGCTGAAGGCTGCCAGGTTCAAATCCAACCCGGGGAGAGCACGGGTGAGCTCACTCTGTCAGCTCCAGCTCCCCTATAAGGCTCGTCTTGGTTGGTATATATCTGTTGCACTTTATTCTATTCTTCAGTCGGAATAGTTCCCATGCTCATCCCATTTTTGTCCCTTCCCTATTTAACATTCTCGGGCGCCTTTCTTGTCCTCATTCTTCATATATGCACTTTATTTATGGCCTAGTTATTTTAATGCGTTTTTCATGTTTTTATCCAATCCATGTTTTATTGATTTGTTATTAATATGTTTTTATTGACCTGTTTTACTTAATGGATTTTATTCTGTCTGTTATGCTTGGGCTTGGCCCCGTGTAAGCCACCCCGAGATGGTGGCGGGGTATAAAATAAAATTCTACACGGTCACTGATTATTAAACGAGATCATCCACATTATCTGCTTTGAACTGGGTTATATGAGTCTACACTGTTCTATAATCCAGTTCAAAGTAGCCGCCCTGAGTCCCTGCAAGGAGATGGTGCTGGGACAGAAAAATAAATTATTATTATTATTATTATTATTATTATTATTATTATTATTATTATTATTACATGAGAGAAACCTCCCACAAGGATGGTAAAAATTTCAAAACATCCAGGCAATGTCCCCTGGGCAACATCCTTGCAGACGGCCAATTCTCTCACACCAGAAGCGACTTGCAGTTTCTCAAGTCGCTCCTGACACAAAAAAAAAAAATTGAATTGCCCAGGTCTCAAAATCCACCCTTATGCATGAAGTGGACAAATACTGATGATGACGATGGTTTCTTCTGACTCACCTCCCCCTAAGGAGGTACCATTGTTGAATCAATGCAATTTGACACTACTTGGACTACCCTGCCTAACTCAAGGCTACAAAATCCCTGGGAGTTGTAGTTTTCCAAGGTCTTTCAATTTTATCTGGTTGCAAATCTACTGTTGGGGCCACTTTAGCAGCGACAGTTCAATGCTACAGAATCCTGGGATTTGTAGTTTCCTTGATGGAGAACCTGCTGCGAAACTACAAATCCCAAGATTCCCTAACACTGAGCCGCAGCCGTTAAAGTGGTGTCAAAGTGCATTAAGGCCCCTTCTACACGGTCACTGATTATTAAACGAGATCATCCACATTATCTGCTTTGAACTGGGTTATATGAGTCTACACTGTTCTATAATCCAGTTCAAAGTAGCCGCCCTGAGTCCCTGCAAGGAGATGGTGCTGGGACAGAAAAATAAATTATTATTATTATTATTATTATTATTATTATTATTATTATTATTATTATTACAACATTGATTTTATATGGCAGCATAGTAGGGACCCAAGAGTGCATTCATGCTGTAGAAATAAAGCGGTTTGACACCTGAGCTGCATTTAATATCTCCAAGATATCTCCAAGGCTGGAATGATGGGTGTGGCAATCCAGCACACCTGGAAGGCACTTAGGCCCCTTCTACACTGCCAGATAATCCAGTTCAAAGCGGATAATCAGGATTCTATCCGGCAGTGTAGATGGGCGGCGGGGCTAAGAGTGCATTTAGACAATGTGGTTTGACACCACATTTAATTACCATGGCTCGATTCATTTGGAACGCTGGGAGTTGTAGTTTTGCAAGCCCTTTCTGCCAAAGGGTGGGGGTGCCTCGCTAAACTATAAATCCCAGGATCCCATAGCGCTGAACTATGGCAAGAGCATGGTTAGAATGGGACAACATGACTATTCAAAACCCCATTTGCTCCCAGGGCTGCATTGACTCTCCATGCATATCTTTGGCTGGGATGATGGGTGCTGCAATCCAGCCCACCGGAAAGACACCTGCCGCCTGAGACGCCGCCTGTTTCCGCGCCGATTAATTTCTAAATAGGAAAACACGGAGGATGCCTCTCCCCTCGCGTGCCGCCCACTCGTCTTTGCCAAAAAAGCGACTGGCGACAACCTTGCCTCCGGATGCGGCTCCTCGGATCGTCGCAATTAATTATTGTTTGAATAAAAGGAGGAGAGAAGCAACGCGGAACGTGCCTGGCTGCCGGCGCCATGAAGAGGAGCAAACCCCTCATTTGCAGGATGCGACGCGCCTTTTCATGTCCTGAAACCACTAACTCAAGTTTAATGAGCAAGACGTCATTGCGCGTTCGGTTCCCAACTCAAAAGGCACCAAATGCATTTGGCTCTGCCAAGCAGGCATTGAGTTCTACCTGCTCTTCTGCAAAGACCCCCTTGACCCTTCGCTATCTAACACCGCTAGGGATTTATAGCTAAGAATGTATAGTTTTCCAAGGGCAACAAGCCGGAATGAGCTAAAGCAGGACCCTCTCTTTCGCATAAAGACTCCCAGGCCTCTCCACCTTTAGACCCTTGCCTCTCTCCTCTTAACCATAAACTATATTTTATTCTCTTTTATTCACATAAATCTCATAAATATGTTCTATTACATTTCTGAGACCTCTACCCGACCGAGGTCAAGAGGCAAACTGTCCAGTTATTGTGCCAGGCTGGGAAAACAGCCCCGGAGGTTTTGGCCAATTTCAAACATCCTTTATTTGGCTGGCCTGGGGAAAGACATGGATAAACTTCCATCATCTTCATGCTTAGACGTCCAAAGACAAAACTACAAAACTACGAGGGTTGGATGAAAAGTAATGCCTCCACCTTCGTAACTCCTCAACAGATGGCGGTCCTGGTCTGCGGCAAGTCCTGGCTTATTCAGGAGACTCTCCTTTACAGTGAGTTCCGTTTGGCGGGAAGCCTTAGCATTAAATGGTTGTGTTGTTAAAGTGTGAGGTATGGATCTCTCCGCAGACGGAGAAGCCTTAGCGTTGAACGGTTGTGTTGTTAAAGTGTGAAGTATGGAACCCTGCGCAGACGGGGAAGCCTTAGCGTTGAACGGTTGTGTTGTTAAAGGGCGAAGTATGGAACCCTGCGCAGACGGGGAAGCCTTAGCATTGAACGGTTGTGTTGTTAAAGGGCGAAGTATGGAACCCTGCGCAGACGGGGAAGCCTTAGCATTGAACAGTTGTGTTGTTAAAGTGTGAAGTATGGAACCCTGCGCAGACAGGGAAGCCTTAGCGTTGAACGGTTGTGTTGTTAAAGGGCGAAGTATGGAACCCTTCGCAGACGGGAAAGCCTTAGCATTAAATGGTTGTGTTGTTAAAGTGCGAAGTATGCAACCCTGCGCAGACGGGGAAGCCTTAGCATTGAACGGTTGTGTTGTTAAAGTGCCAAGTATGGAACCCTGCGCAGACGGGGAAGCCCTAGCATTGAACGGTTGTGTTGTTAAAGTGTGAAGTATGGAACCCTGCGCAGACGGGGAAGCCTTAGCAGTGAACGGTTGTGTTGTTAAAGTGCCAAGTATGGAACCCTGCGCAGACGGGGAAGCCTTAACATTGAACGGTTGTGTTGTTAAAGTGCCAAGTATGGAACCCTGCGCAGACGGGGAAGCCTTAGCATTGAACGGTTGTGTTGTTAAAGTGCCAAGTATGGAACCCTGCGCAGACGGGGAAGCCTTAGCAGTGAACGGTTGTGTTGTTAAAGTGCCAAGTATGGAACCCTGCGCAGACGGGGAAGCCTTAGCATTGAACGGTTGTGTTGTTAAAGTGTGAAGTATGGAATCCTGCGCAGACGGGGAAGCCTTAGCATTAAATGGTTGTGTTGTTAAAGTGTGAAGTATGGAACCCTGCGCAGACGGGGAAGCCTTAGCATTGAACGGTTGTGTTGTTAAAGTGTGAAGTATGGAACCCTGCGCAGACGGGGAAGCCTTAACATTGAACGGTTGTGTTGTTAAAGTGTGAAGTATGGAACCCTGCGCAGACGGGGAAGCCTTAGCATTAAATGGTTGTGTTGTTAAAGTGTGAAGTATGGAATCCTGGGCAGACGGGGAAGCCTTAGCATTGAACGGTTGTGTTGTTAAAGGGTGAAGTATGGAATCCTGCCCAGATGGGGAAGCCTTAGCATTGAACGGTTGTGTTGTTAAAGTGTGAAGTATGGAACCCTGCGCAGACGGGGAAGCCTTAACATTGAACGGTTGTGTTGTTAAAGTGTGAAGTATGGAATCCTGCGCAGACGGGGAAGCCTTAGCATTGAACGGTTGTGTTGTTAAAGTATGAAGTATGGAACCCTGCACAGGCGGTCAGTCAATGCGACGTAAGCAACGTGCAGTCACTGAATTCTTGACAGCAGACTACTACTAGTAGTAATATAAGCAGCTGTAAAATAATCCTACTACTAGTACAGTAGAGTTTCACTTATCCAACATAAACGGATAAGCGAATATGTTGGATAATAAGGAGAGATTAAGGAGAAGCCTATTAAACATCTAATTAGGTTATGATTTTACTAATTAAGCACCAAAAACACCATGTTATACAACAAATTTGACAGAAAAAGTAGTTCAATAAGCAGTAATGCTATGTAGTAATTACTGTATTTACGAATTTAGCACCAAAATATCATGATATATTGAAAACATTGACTACAAAAATGCGTTGGATAATCCAGAACGTTGGATAAGTGAGACTCTACTGTAGTAGTAATATAAGCAATTGTAAAATAGTACTACAGTAGAGTCTCACTTATCCAAGCCTCGCTTATCCAAGCTTCTAGATAATCCAAGCCATTTTTGTAGTCAATGTTTTCAATATATCATGATATTTTGGTGCTAAATTTGTAAATACAGTAATTACAACATAACATTACTGCTTATTGAATTACTTTTTCTGTCAAATTTGTTGTATAACATGATGTTTTGGCGCTTAATTTGTAAAATCATAACCTAATTTGATGTTTAATAAGCTTTTCCTTAATCCCTCCTTATTATCCAAGATATTTGCTTATCCAAGCTTCTGCCGGCCTGTTTAGCTTGGATAAGTGAGACTCTACTGTATATTGAAAACATTGACTACAAAAATGTGTTGGATAATCCAGAACGTTGGATAAGTGAGACTCTACTGTAGTAGTAATATAAGCAATTGTAAAATAGTACTATTAGTAGTAGTAAATACCACCACCACCACCACTACTATTACTAGATGGACTAGATGGCCTTTAAGGTCCTTGCCAACTCTAAAGGTGCATCTACACTGCAGAATAGGATGCAGTTTGATCCCACTTCAACTGCCTTGGCTAAATGCTATGGGATCCTGGGAGTTGTAGTTTGGTGAAGCACCAGAACTCTTTGACAGGGAAGGCTAAAGACCTTGTGAAACTACAAGTCCCAGGATTCTACAGCATTGAGTCGCGTCAGTTCAAGTTAGGTCAATCCGCCTTCCTTCTACAGTACTGTAGCTGCTCCCTTAGGGCCGGAAGGGGCCTCAAAGGCCATCTAGTCCAACCCGCCCACTTAATGCAGAGACATGTGACCATAGCCCTCCTGAAAGATGCCCATCAAAAGCCAATCTATCCTTAGGGTCCAGTTGTTGTGACTCAGCCACAGTATAGCCAGAGTCAGGATGAAGAAGGGGATTCTGGGGTTCAGATACAAGAGCCAGTTGAGTCAGAAGTTGATAGCATGGAAATGCAGGCTGAATCAGAGGCTGGAGAATTGCAGTTTGAGCAGAATGAATTGTTGACCCCAGAAACTATAGATAACAGACAGGCTGACATTCCCATAGGAAGTAATGAGCGAGAGAGCTCTCAAGTCCCGGTTAATGAGCGAGAGAGCTCAGTCCCGTCTCAGATGCAAGATAATGATAGTGAAGGCCTTGATTTATCTAGGGAGGACCGTCTGTTTTGGAGAGGTTCTCAGGTCCGAAGGAGTGAGAGACTGGCGAGAAAGAAAGAGGCCAGTTCTGGGAAAAGAAATGCCTTTCTTGGGTGCTTTTAAAAGTGTCTATTTGCAGATAGCTCGTTGTCAAAGCAAATCCTAGCTTCATCTGTGTGGATGTTCCCGTTTCATGCTTAGGAAGAGTTTTCCTGGATCTTTGTACTTTTGGGCCTTGTTTTTGGGATCTACTGACTATTGCCTTGCCTTACGGATTATTAGTTTTGCTATGGTTTATGGACTAATGGATTTTGATAACTCCTTCAACTGCCTGCTTTGATTTATATATTTGCTTTGCTTAATAAAAGTTCAAAAGACTTTCTTCTGTGTCTGATTGGGTATCTATAGCAAGGTGAACTATTCTGAGGTGTGACACCAGCTCACCTCCGGTATCTTGGTCGTGGAAATTGGGGTCCAGGCCTTTGTCCAGCAACCGGCTGACTTTCTCCACGTTCAGCGTCTGCACATACTCCATGAACTTCTTCAGATTTGCCTGCAGCAAATGACAATGAACACAAAAACAAAAAGGCCACGTTAAATAACCTCCGAACATAACAATCCCATGCATGGGCTTTTAAAAGCCAGGCTTGTGAAGACACGATTCATTATTCCTTGCACAAGTTTCCAGGAATGAGCAAGGAAATCTCACTAAAGGAGAGCGACCTGAAACCATTGCAGTGAGTCAGAGGACATGAAAATATGAAGGAAAACACAGCATTTCCACCTATGGATTCATTTCCCAATCAATGGCAATTAACATTCATATCTAGTAGGAAATTTAAGCTGCAAGAATGGCAAACTTTAACTTTGGTTCGATCTCCATGGCCTGCATGGGTTTGCGTGATATGGTCAGTGTGGACTCAGATCATTCTGTTTATCTGCATTGAATTGAACTATATGGGTCTGCTCTATACTGACTATATAAGGAGTTCCAAACTGCATCATATGGCAGTGTGCATCCAGCTTTTAAAACCAGTGTGACATGCATTGTGGGGGGTCCATCTACACTGCAGATTTAAGGCAGTTTGGCTCTATTCTATGGAGTAATGGGAGTTGTAGTTCGAAAAGTTTTGTAACCTTTTCTGCCAAAGAAAGCTGGCGCTTCAACACACTACAGCTCTCATTATTACGAAGCATGGAGCCAGGGCAGTTATGTTAGTGTTTTTGTTGTTATAGTGTGAAATGTTCAATCAATTGTTGCTGTTGGATTGTGTGTTTGTGTTCCGCCAAGCATTCCAGAAGTCCAGGAGTTAATTACATGCCAGCCCTGATTGATTGCCAAGAGGGCCAATGGGTCAAGACGGAACATTCGTCATGAACTGCGGAATGTAGGGAGGTGCTGGCTTGCACTGATAACGGACTTGGCAAGCTGAAAGGATGCACCATGTTTTGTCCTAGCCGAGGAAACATGTGTCCAGAGAGTGATGGTATTTAGTGTTGTAAATAACTTGTAAATAAAGCCTTTAGAACCACTGGGATCAACAGATAATTGACAACTGAGGTGTCGTTTGTCAGTGCCACTTTCGTGCTGCCTACATGGCCTAGCTGATGAGAAGAAGGTGAGACCTGACTCATCAATAAGTCAGGGTGACGATTTCCCTGACAAGTTATAGTGGTGCCAAACTGCCTTAAATCTGCAGTGTAGATGGCAGGCGTTGTCAGCAATGCTTATCAGCACAATGTGCAAACAGGTCAGTCTTTGCACCAGAGGGCAAATGGACACAGACCGGACATTAGGAGTACAGATAAGACTAGTTGCGGAATGGAAGGGAGTTGGCATTCAGTCCATTGACCCCATATAACCTCTCCAAAAATGTGGTGCAACTTACAATCACAGGTTCTATCTATTTATCTATCTATCTATCTATCTATCTATCTATCTATCTATCTATCTATCTATCTTCTATCTATCTATCTATCTATCTATCTATCTATCTATCTATCTATCTATATAAAAGGGTAATGGAATTTCGGCCTAGGACAAAACAACAAAACTACACATCCCAGAAACACTAAACTTGGCAGCACAACCCCTCATCCATGCCTCTACGTTCATACAACAAAAAGAAAAGAAAAATAAAGTCCTAATTAGAGGGAGAGGAATAATTGTTTTTATCCAATTGCTGCCAGTTAAAAGGCTAAGTTCCACCCACTTGGTCTCCTAGCAACCCACTCAGCCGAGGGTCAGGGTTGCCTCACTTAGGCCTCTTCCCCACTGCCTATAAAATACAGATTATCAGATTTGAACTGGATTATATGGCAGTGTAGACTCAAGGCCCTTCCACACAGCTATATAACCCATTTATAATCCTATATTATCTGCTTTGAACTGAATTATCTTGACTCCACACTGCCATATAATCCACTTCAGTGTGCAGTCGGACACAACTGGATTTAATGTCAGGGGAAAACCTTGACCCTTGACCTTAACTACCACCAATTCCTCAAGACTTTATTTCCCATACCACTATACTTTGCCACAGCAACGCGTGGCCGGGCACAGCTAGTCTTCTTATATAATGAGCCTCCTTTGTGTAGAGAAAAAGCGGGGTATAAATAAACATAATAAACATAAACAGAATAATAATATAAATAAAGCATAAACATGTATAAACATCATCATCATCATCATACAAATAAAGCTTGCCCCTGTTGGTGGTACTGAATGTCATGTGCCCCTGACAACTAATGGCACCTTAGAATCAAAGAATTACTATGTATATCTATTAGAGATGTGTGTGAAAAAATTTCCTTTGCTTCCTTCGTGCTATCGTTTTGTTTCGACCGTTCATCTACACAAAACAAATGATAAAATTTTGACTTCCAAGCATCATCATGGAGGTTTCCTTTCCTTTTCCTTCTTCAATCTTTTTTCATCTTTTCTCTGAAGCTCTTTTTCCTCGTCCTTCTTCCGATGCTTGGAAGTCAAAATTTTATCACCCTTTTGTTTTGGTTTTTTTGTCTTTTTCTTTTTTGTCTTTTTGGTTTTTTTAATATATATATATATATATATATATATATATTCTTTCTTCTTTTCTACTGTCTCTCTCTCCTCTCTTTCCTATTCAGACCTTGCTAATTTTGCTATCTTCTTATCCGTATTTTAATATGATAATGGAAAATTTAAATAAAGATTATTTTACAAAACGAATGATGACATTTTCGTGGGAAATGAGAGGCAAGACAAAAATGAAAGCCGCACAGTCATCGTAATTGCTTTCATTTTCCTTTCGTTTCGGCTCCGTAACAATAAGCAGGTACTGACAGAGCTTCATCGTTACAGATGATTTGTACCAATGTGTGTTAATAATAATATTTATATAAATAATGATAGTTATTCTGGGACACTAAGCTGAGTCTGGGAGAGAAGTGCCTCCCCATTACATCTGATGTGTGCCAATAGGTCTTATATCTATATATATAAAAGAGTGATGGCATCAGGGCAGTGGACAAAACAACAAAACTACAGGCCCCCCAACCTCGAAATTTGACAACACAACCCATCATCCACGCCTCTAGGTTGATACAACAAAAAGAAAAGAAAAATAAAGTCCTAATTAGAGGGAGAGCAATAATTGTTTTTATCCAATTGCTGCCAGTTTAGAGGGCTAATCTATGCCCACTTCGTTGCCTAGCAACCAAGGGACAGCCAGGTTTCAGTTAGGGGACAGGCAGATTTAGGCCTCACTTAGGCTTCTTCCACAGATTATCTAATTTGCACTGGATTATATGGCAGTGTAGACTCAAGGTCCTTCCACACAGCTATATAACCCATTTATAATCTTATATTATCTGCTTTGCACTGGATTTTCTTGACTCCACACTGCCATATAATCCACTTCAGTGTGCATTTTATACAGCTGTGAAGAAGGGGCCTCAGATAATCCAGTTCTGAGCAGATAATATAAGATTAGAAATATACAGTAGAGTCTCACTTATCCAACGCAAACAGGCCGGCAGGATAAGTAAATATATTGGATAATAAGAAGGGATTCAGGAAAAGCTGATTATACATCAAATTAGGTAATCGTTATACAAATTAAGCACCAAAACATCATATTATACAACAAATTTGACAAAAAAGGTAGTTCCATGCGCAGTAATGCTATGTAGTAATTACAGTAGAGTCTCACTTATCCAACACTCGCTTATCCAACGTTCTGGATTATCCAACGCATTTTTGTAGTCAATGTTTTCAATATATCATGATATTTTGGTGCTGAATTCATAAATACAGTAATTACAAGTCCCCAGGGCCAGATCAGCTACACCCAAGAGTACTGAAGGAACTAGCGGAAGTTATTTCAGAACCACTGGCATTTATCTTCGAGAGTTCTTGGAGAACGGGAGAAGTCCCAGCAGATTGGAGGAGGGCGAATGTGGTCCCTATCTTCAAGAAGGGAAAAAAGAACGACCCAAACAATTACCAATGTCCGGTCAGCCTCACATCAATACCAGGCAAAATTCTGGAAAAGATCATTAAGGAAGTGGTCTGCGAACACTTAGAAACAAATGCGGTCATTGCTAATAGTCAACAGGATTTACCAAAAACAAGTCATGCCAGACTAATCTGATTTCTTTTTTCAATAGAGTTACGAGTTGGGTCGATACAGGGAATGCTGTGGATGTAGCGTACCTGGATTTCAGTAAGGCCTTCGACAAAGTCCCCCACGACCTTCTGGCAAGGAAACTAGTAAAATGTGGGCTAGACAAAACTACGGTGAGGTGGATCTGTCATTGGCTAAGCGAACGAACCCAAAGGGTGATTCTCACCAATGCGTCGTCTTCATCATGGAAAGAAGTGACAAGTGGAGTGCCACAAGCAGGGCTCCGTCCTGGGCCCGGTTCTGTTCAACATCTTTATTAACGACTTAGACGAAGGGTCAGAAGGCACGATCATCAACTTTGCAGACGACACCAAACTGGGAGGGATAGCTAACACTCCAGAAGACAGGAGCAGAATTCAAAACGATCTTGACAGACTAGAGAGATGATTGGCCGAAACTCACAAAATGAAGTTCAACAGGGACAAATGCAAGAGACTTCACTTCGGCAGAAAAAATGGAAATCAAAGATACAGAATGGGGGACGATGCCTGGCTTGACAGCAGTGTGTGCGAAAAACATCTTGGAGTCCTCGTGGGGAGGAAGGTGAACATGAGCCAACAATGTGATGCAGCAGCTAAAAAAGCCAATGGGATTCTGGCCTCATCAAGAGGGGAATAGCGTCTAGATCCAGGGAAGTCCTGCTCCCCCTTATTCTATTCTGCCTTGGTCAGACCACACCTGGAATCACACTGTGTCCAATTCTGGGCACCACAGTTGAAGGGAGATGTTGACAAGCTGGAAAGCGTCCAGAGGAGAGCGACTAAAATGATTAAGGGTCTGGAGAACAAGCCCTATGAGGAGCGGCTTAAAGAGCTGGGCATGTTTAGCCTGCAGAAGAGAAGGCTGAGAGGAGACATGATAGCCATGTACAAATACGTGAAGGGAAGTCATAGGGAGGAGGGAGCAAGATTGTTTTCTGCTGCCCTGCAGACTAGGACACGGAACAATGGCTTCAAACTACAGGAAATGAGATTCCACCTGAACATCAGGAAGAACTTCCTCACTGTGAGAAGGGCTGTTCACCAGTGGAACTCTCTCCCCGGGGCCGTGGTGGAGGCTCCTTCTTTGGAGGCTTTTAAGCAGAGGCTGGATGGCCATCTGTCGGGGGTGCTTTGAATGCGATTTCCTGCTTCTTAGCAGGGGGTTGGACTAGATGGCCCATGTGGTCTCTTCCAACTCTACTATTCTATGATTCTATGATTCTACTACATAGCATTACTGCGTATTGAACTACTTTTTCTGCCAAATTTGTTGTCTAACATGATGTTTTGGTGTTTCATTTGTAAAATCATAACCTAATTTGATATTTAATAGGCTTTTCCTTAACGCCTCCTTATTATCCAACATATTCGGTTATCCAACATTTTGCCAGCCCACTTATGTTGGATAAGTGAGACTCTACTGTACTGTATTTACAAATTTACCAGTAAAATATCACAATGAATTTGAAACACTGACTACAAAAACATTGATTATGAAAAGGCAGACTGTGTTGGATAATCCAGAACATTGTATAAGCGAATGTTGGATAAGTGAGATTCTACTTTGATATGAAATAATTTCTAGGATAGAATAATGCAGAACAATATAATCTCTAAAACCAGGACAGTAATAAAGAAATAAAGAAATAAAGAAAGTAAATAAAGCAAGGAAATTGGAAATTCCACAAAGGAAACAATCAGGGCCAGCTAACACCTCCCAAGAAAGGATTCTTCCAGAAAGGAAGCTGAGAAGGCAGTGAAGCACTATGTATTACCAAAGTCATTATTATTACTATCCTTACTATCCTTACTATTATTATTATTATTATTATTATTATTATTATTATTATTATGTTGCGGTCAACCGTGAAAATGAATACAATCTGGCTCCAAGTATTCAAAAACACTAAAATCAGAATATATAAAAATTAATGTGGTATAATAAAACAGAACAATACAATCTCTAAAATCAGAACACTAAATAAAGAACAACACTCTGAAAATAGGGGAATTCCACACAGAAAACAATCAGGGCCAGCTAACACCTCCCAACAAAGGATTCCCATCATCAAAGTCTGGCCAATCCTCTGTTTTCTCAGGGCCACAGACAGTAGAAGCATATAAAATATCGCAAACAACACCACTCTGAAAACAAGGTAATTCCAGACAGGAAACAATCAGGGCCAGCTAACACCTCCCAACAAAAAAATCACTCAGGGAGGAAACAGCTAGGCTTTAAATCTGCAAGGCCATTACATCCCAATCATTTTTCCTAATTGCAGCATTCATACTTGCCTCCAACAGACAAAAAAAAAAAAACAATCAGAAATATTGTATATTCACAACCTTTAGGAAATAATGTCCCCTGATGGCACAGCATGTTAAAGCACTGAGCTGCTGAACTTCTGGACCGAAAGGCCACAGGTTTGAATTGGGGGAACTGACAGAGCCCCCACTGTTAGCCCCAGCTTCTGCCAACCCAGAAGTTCAAAAACATGTAAATGTGAGTGCATCAATAGGTACTTCTCCGGTGGGAAGGTAACGCCGCTCCATGCAGTCATCCCACATGACCTTGGAGGAGTCTACAGACAACGACTTAACGTCAGGGGAAAACGTTTACCCTTTACCTTAACTACCACCAATTCCTCAATACTTTATTTCCCATACCACCATTCTTCGCCACAGCAACGCGTGGCCGGGCACAGCTAGTTTATCTATATATAAATGTTCTGACCGTTTCTGCCTTAAAATAAACAGCGAAACTAAACACCCAAAACCCACAAAACTTGGCCACAAAAGACATGGCTATCCCCGCTGTGCTTAGACATAAAAAAACAAGAAAAATAAAGTCCTAATTAGAGGGAGAGGAATATTTTTTTTCTATTGCTGCCATTTAGAAGGCTAAGCTCCGCCCACTTTGTCTCCTAGCAACCCACTCAGCCATTTAATGGCGCCCAGGGCCGCTTCAATCAGGCCTCTTCCCCACTGCCTATAAAATACAGATGATCTCATTTGAACTGGATTATATGGCAATGTAGACTCAAGGCCCTTCCATACAGCTATATTACCCATTTACAATCTTATATTATCGGCTTTGAACTGGATTATCTTGAGTCCACACTGCCGTATAATCCACTTCAGTGTGCATTTTATACAGCTTTGTGGAAGGGGCCTCATATAATCAAGTTCTAAGCAGATAATATAATATTATAAATATACAGTAGAGTCTTGCTTATCCAACATAAACAGGCCGGCAGAAAGTTGGATAAGCGAATATGTGGGATAATAAGAAGGGATTAAGGAAAAGTCTATTAAGCGTCACATTACATTATGATTTTACAAATTAAGCACCAAAACATCATGTTATACAACAAATTTGACAGAAAAAGTAGTTCAATGCGTGGTAATGCTATGTAGTAATTACTGTATTTACGAATTTAGCATCAACATATCACAATGTATTGAAAACATTGACTACAAAAACAATCTCTCACAACAGATGCCCATACAGCCTCTGCTTAATAATAATAATAATAATAATAATAATAATAATAATAATAATAATAATAATAATAATCCTAGAGTTGGAAGAGACCCCAAAGGTCATTCAGTCTGACTCCCTTCTGCCAGGCAGCAAGGCACCACCTGATCTCTCTTGAAAAATGGCCATCTAGCCTTTGCTTGATGATGATAATGATGATGAATCCTAGAGTTGGAAGATCATTTAGTCCAACCACATTCTGATAGGCAGGAAGGCACCATGCAAGCCTTCGTGACAGATGGCCATTCACCCTCTGCTTGATAATAATAATAATATTAATAATAATAATAATAACCTGCTTTGATTGAAGTCAAAAATCAGAAACTCCTCAAAGCACAGCAGACAAAAAACCAGTACAAGAAAACCGCACTACAAACTAGAGCTGACAGCTGGCACAACAAAACATTGCATGGAAAGTTCCTTGACAAAATTGAAGGAAAAGCTGATAAGAAGAAGACCTGGCTCTGGCTCACGAATGGGACCCTGAAGAAGGAGACAGAAGGCCTGATCCTTGCAGCCCAGGAGCAAGACATCAGGACAAAGGCAATTAATAATAATAATAATAATAATAATAATAATAATAATAATAATAATAATAATAGAAGACCTGGCTCTGGCTCACGAATGGGACCCTGAAGAAGGAGACAGAAGGCCTGATCCTTGCAGCCCAAGAGCAAGCCATCAGGACAAAGGCCATTCAGGCCAAGATCGAAAAATCAGCTGATGACCCAAAATGCAGACTGTGCAAGGAAGCCGATGAAACCATTGATCGTATCCTCAGCTGCTGTAAGAAAATCGCACAGACAGACTACAAACAGAGGCACAACTGTGTGGCCCAAATGATCCATTGGAACGTATGCCTCAAGTACCACCTCCCAGCAGTAAAGAACTGGTGGGATCACAAACCTGCAAAAGTATTGGAAAATGTGTCGCTAATAATAATAATAATAATTAAGAAAATTGCACAGACAGACTACAAACAGAGGCACAACTATGTGGCCCAAATGATTCATTGGAACATATGCCTCAAGGAGCACCTCCCAGCAGTAAAGCACTGGTGGGATCACAAACCTGCAAAAGTATTGGAAAATGAGCACACAAAGATACTGTGGGACTTCCGAATCCAGACTGACAAAGTTCTGGAACACAACACACCAGACATCACAGTTGTGGAGAAGAAAAAGGTTTGGATCATTGATGTTGCCATCCCAGGTGACAGTCGCATTGACGAAAAACAACAGGAAAAACTCAGCCGCTATCAGGACCTCAAGAGTGAACTGCAAAGACTCTGGCAGAAACCAGTGCAGGTGGTCCCGGTGGTGATGGGCACACTGGGTGCCGTGCCAAAAGATCTCAGCCACTGGCATTTGGAAACAATAGACATTGACAAAATCACGATCTGCCAACTGCAAAAGGCCACCCTGCTGGGATCTGCACGCATCATCCGAAAATACATCACACAGTAATAATAATAATAATAATAATAATAATAATAATAATAATAATAATAATCACACAGTCCTAGACACTTGGGAAGTGTTCGACTTGTGATTGTGTGATACGAAATCCAGCATGTCTATCTTGTTTGCTGTGTCATAATAAAATAATAATAATAATAATAATAATAATAATAATAATAATAATAATAATAATACATCACACAGTCCTAGACACTTGGGAAGTGTTCGACTTGTGATTTTGTGATACGAAATCCAGCATATCGATCTTGTTTGTTGTGTCATAATAAAATAATAATAATAATAATAATAATAATAATAATAATAATAATAATAATAATACATCACACAGTCCTAGACACTTGGGAAGTGTTCGATTTGTGATTTTGTGATACGAAATCCAGCATATCGATCTTGTTTGTTGTGTCATAATAAAATAATAATAATAATAATAATAATAATAATTATTATTATTATTATACATCACAGAGTCCTAGACACTTGGGAAGTGTTCGACTTGTGATTTTGTGATACGAAATCCAGCATGTCTATCTTGTTTGTTGTGTCATAATAATAATAATAATAATAGAATCCCAGAGTTGGAAGAGGCACCCAAAGGTCAGCTAGTCAGACCGCATTCTGACAGGCAGGAAGGCACAATTTGACCTCTCCGGCCAGATGACCATCAAGCCTCTACTTAATAATAATAATAGGATCCTGGAGTTGGAGGAGGCCTCCAAAGGCCATCTAGTCTGACTCGCTCCTGCCTGGCAGCAAGGCACCACCCGAACTCTCCCGACAGATGGTCCCCCATCCTCTGCTTTAAAGCCTCCAGAGAAGGTGAACGTGGCGTGCCGTCTCCTCCATCTCCGTCTCCGTGCCCACAAGTCTTGTGTTCTATTTACGCGCACCGTCTGCCCAGAGAGGTCTTTTCTTCGCCGCTTTCGCTCCAGGCGCCGGATGTAGTAGACTTCCGTCTCAGAAACCTTATGCTTCCCATTTCCTTCTCTCTCAGTTCGTCTCAAAGGTGCGACCAGATCCCTTTGCATTTCCTCGGCGGTTCTTAAATACATCTTTGCTCATTTAGAGCAGGCATCTTTCCACGGGGAGAAATGTGCAAAATGATACTTAAGCAGAGAGAGAAAGACAGAGAGAGAGAGAGAAAAAAAGGGAAATGCAGACACAGAGACACCTGGCTCGACAGCCAGACATATGGAACGGACCACAAAGTCAGCATGAGCCAGGAATGGCATGCAGCAGCAGAAAAGCAGAAGGGGGTTGGACTGGATGACCCTTGGGGTCCCCTCTATGAGTGACACCTTTGGACCATGACAGCAGATCTGCAAGATCCCCCCCCCCCAAACTCCCCTAAACAAGGGACCGGGAGGTGGCGCAGCTGGTTAGCAGCCAGCTGCAATAAATCACTACTGATGGCGAGGTTATGAGTTTGAAGCCAGCACGGGTCGGAGTGTGCTCCTGACCATTAATAGCCTAGCTCGCTGTTGACCTAGGCAGCTCGAAAGACAGTTGCACTTGTCGAGTAGAAAATTTAGGTATTGCTTTATGCGGGGAGGCTAATTTAACAAATTTATGACACCATAAAAACTTCCAGCATAATGCAGAAAGGAATGAGGAAGTACTCCATCAAGGACTCGGTGTCACAAGTGGACGGTGGAGCGGCAGTTCCTCCTGTGGATGGAATCGAGCATACCCTCTGTAACAAAGTATGAATTTTGGTTTACAGATGTCATGTTTAATTGTGTGTTTTAAAAAGGGTAGGTATTAGAGTTACCAGTGCGTGGGGGATGGTAGCCAGCTCAGCATTCTGAGGCAGGTTGCCATAGTAACGAAGGCGGAGCCAACCGCCGTTTGGAGAAAAAGGAGGGAATGTTTTAAAAAGTGGTTAGTCTGTGTTCTGTTGAAGCTCAGGGAAGGCTGATTCTCAGCTGGAGAATCAGGGAGACTCAAAGGTTTGATTTTGAGTCAATTTAAAATAAGTTTGGTGGCTTATTTTAAGGTAGTCTGTTTCCAGATAAGGAACAGATAGTCTGTGATTGAAATTCACAGGGTGACTGCAGGTTAAAGCAGTAAAAGAAGAAGTAGTATTTTAAAGTTTGAAACATCTCAATATAGCTTTGCAACTGTTAATCTAAGTGCCTCTAAAGAAGTTACTGTAACCATTAAGCTTGTGCCTGAATATACGTGTTATTGTTCTTTTTAACATCTCAGTCTCTGACATACATATTACCATCAAAAAGCAAAGAAGAAAAAGGAAGAAAAACAAAATAAAAAAAGTCTCCTCTCTAAGTAGCCGGTGGCTACATCTTCTATAGTGGTGGCAAGAGTTGATAATTCCCTTAACATCTGGTGGCAGCTTTTAAATAAAACGTCTTTAATAACTGGTGGCAGCGGATATAAAATATATAATAATAATAAATATAATCAATTAATAGAAACTCATCCACATCTCCGCAATTGTTGTCAGTGGTGGGATTTCAAGTTTCCCCCCTGCCTAGAAGAGCCTCAATCGTGCCTGACATCATTGCACCCTCATGAAGCCGGAAGCTGGAAAATGTTAAATTGCCTCTGTGTCTGTCTATATGTTGTATGTCTAATCATGGCATTGAACATTTGCCATGTATGTGTGCATTGTGATCTGCCCTGAGGAAAGAAAGGAGGGATAGAAATGTTGTAAATAAATAAACAAACTCCTTGTCTTCCCATTGCGGTTGGAGACATTGGAGAGGGAAGGCCAAGAAGCACGGCTGATGCCAGATCCAGAATAACCGGAGCCGATCCGTCCCTTCCCTCCAGGCCTGGGCGCAAGCACGCAAATGCGCACAGGGCCGGGATCAATGTGCTCTCTCCGACTCCCACACAAACACATGCAGCCATTGATCCCTTGCAGATCAATATGGCTTTTCCCCTGCCTGTTCTCTCCCGGCTTGCGATTCCCTCCGGGCAGCAAGCCCTGCATTTTGCAGAACCATCCCGGGGTTGCATCCACACGGCAGAATTACCGTATATACTCAAGTATAAGCCAACCCAAATATAAACCCAAATTTTACCACAAAAAAACCTGCAAACTCATTGACTCCAGTATATATTTCCCTTGAACTTGGAGCCATGGCTTCATTATCTGAAGCTGCAGGACTATAAATCCCAGCAACTATGTATTTTATCCTGTTTTAGTGTGATTACCTGGGCTTGGCCGCATGTTAGCCGCCCCGAGTCTCTGCGGGGAGATGGAGGCGGGATATAAAAATAAAGCTATTATTATTATTATTATTATTATTATTATTATTATTATTGACACAACGACGTTGTATGACACAGCAAACAAGATAGATATGCTGGATTTCGTTTCACAAAATCACAAGTGGGGCACTTCCCAAGTGTCTAGGACTGTGTGATGTATTTTCGGATGATGCGTGCAGATCCCAGTAGGGTGGCCTTTTGCAGTTGGCAGATCGTGATTTTGTCAATGCCTATTGTTTCCAAATGCCGGCTGAGATCTTTTGGCACGGCACACAGTGTGCCCATCACCACCGGGACCACCTGCACTGGTTTCTGCCAGAGTCTTTGCAGTTCAACCTTGAGGTCCTGAGAGCGGCTGAGTTTTTCCTGTTGTTTTTCATCTATGCGACTGTCACCTGGGATGGCGACATCAATGATCCAAACCTTTTTCTTTTCCACAACTGTGATGTCTGGTGTGTTGTGTTCCAGAACTTTGTCAGTCTGGATTCGGAAGTCCCACAGTATCTTTGCGTGCTCATTTTCCAATACTTTTGCAGGTTTGTGATCCCACCAGTTCTTTGCTGCTGGGAGGTGGTACTTGAGGCATAAGTTCCCGTGAATCATTTGGGCCACATGGTTGTGCCTCTGTTTGTAGTTCTGTCTGTGTGATTTTTTTACAGCAGCTGAGGATGTGATCCATGGTTTTGTCGGTTTCCTTGCACAGTCTGCATTTTGAGTCATCGGCTGATTTTTCGATCTTGGCCTGAATGGCCTTTGTCCTGATGTCTTGCTCCTGGGCTGCAAGGATCAGGCCTTCTGTCTCCTTCTTCAGGGTCCCATTCGTGAGCCAGAGCCAGGTCTTCTATTATTATTATTATTATTATTATTATTATTATTATTATTAATTGCCTTTGCCCTGATGTCTTGCTCCTGGGCTGCAAGGATCAGGCCTTCTGTCTCCTTCTTCAGGGTCCCATTCGTGAGCCAGAGCCAGGTCTTCTATTATTATTATTATTATTATTATTATTATTAATTGCCTTTGTCCAGATGTCTTGCTCCTGGGCTGCAAGGATCAGGCCTTCTGTCTCCTTCTTCAGGGTCCCATTCGTGAGCCAGAGCCAGGTCTTCTATTATTATTATTATTATTATTATTATTATTATTATTATTATTAATTGCCTTTGTCCTGATGTCTTGCTCCTGGGCTGCAAGGATCAGGCCTTCTGTCTCCTTCTTCAGGGTCCCATTCGTGAGCCAGAGCCAGGTCTTCTATTATTATTATTATTATTATTATTATTATTATTATTATTATTATTAATTGCCTTTGTCCTGATGTCTTGCTCCTGGGCTGCAAGGATCAGGCCTTCTGTCTCCTTCTTCAGGGTCCCATTCGTGAGCCAGAGCCAGGTCTTCTATTATTATTATTATTATTATTATTATTATTATTATTATTATTAATTGCCTTTGTCCAGATGTCTTGCTCCTGGGCTGCAAGGATCAGGCCTTCGGTCTCCTTCTTCAGGGTCCCATTCGTGAGCCAGAGCCAGGTCTTCTATTATTATTATTATTATTATTATTATTATTATTATTATTATTAATTGCCTTTGTCCTGATGTCTTGCTCCTGGGCTGCAAGGATCAGGCCTTCTGTCTCCTTCTTCAGGGTCCCATTCGTGAGCCAGAGCCAGGTCTTCTCCTTATCAGCTTTTCCTTCAATTTTGTCAAGGAACTTTCCATGCAATGTTTTGTTGTGCCAGCTGTCAGCTCTAGTTTGTAGTGCGGTTTTCTTGTACTGGTTTTTTATCTGCTGTGCTTTGAGGAGTTTCTGATTTTTGACTTCAATCAAAGCAGGTTCTTCACTTTGCTTGACATATTCTGCCAGGGCATGTTCTATTATTATTATTATTATTATTATTATTATTATTATTATTATTATTATTATTATTATTTTATTATGACACAGCAAACAAGATAGATATGCTGGATTTAATATCACAAAATCACAAGTCGAACACTTCCCAAGTGTCTAGGACTGTGTGATGTATTTTCAGATGATGCTGCAGATCTCAGTTGGGTGGCCTTTTGCAGTTGGCAGATCGTGATTTTGTCTATTATTATTATTATTATTATTATTATTATTATTATTATTATTATTATTAAAAGGTAAAGGTAAAGGTTTTCCCCTGACGTTAAGTCCAGTCATGTCTGACTCTGGGGGTTTGTGCTCATCTCCATTTCTAAGCCGAAGAGCCGGCGTTGTCCGTAGACACCTCCAAGGTCATGTGGCCATGGGCATGACTGCATGGAGCATTATAACTACAACTCCCAAATGTCAAACTCCACCAGCGTTCAAATTAGGATGTGTTGAATATTCGTGCTAAGTTCGGTCCAGATCCATCATTATTTGGAGTCCGTAGTGCTTTCTGGATGTAGGTGAACTACAACTCCCAAACTCAAGGTCAATGCTCACCAAACCTAGTATTTTCTGTTTGTCATGGGAGTTCTGTGTGCCAAGATTGGTTCAATTCCATTGTTTCTGGAGTTCAGAATATTCTTTGACTGTAGGTGAACTATAAATCCCAAATGACAAAATCAATCTTCCCCCAAGCCTACCAGTATTCTAAATTTGGGTGTATTGGGTATTTGTGCCAAATATGCTCCAGTGAATGCAAATCCATCCTGCATATCAGATATTTACATTACAATTCATAACAGCAGCAAATGACAGTTATAAAGAGGCAACGGAAATAACGTTATGGTCGGGGGTCACCACAACATGAGGAACTGTGTGTATGTGTGTGTGTGTGTGTGTGTGTGTGTGTGTGTATATATATATATATATATATGTATAAATTTTATTATGATTTTCAAGACATTACAGCGAAAGAGTGAGAACAAATTTTGAAAGTGAAGAAAAAGAAAGTAGAGTACAATAACCAAAATTCCCCCCACCTACCACCCATCAAAAAGAGAAAAAGGTGAAAAAAACCCAAAAACCCCCAAAAAATAGTAGTAATTGTTGACTTCCCTTCCTCTTCCTTTACCCCATAACTATCTAATCTTCATATATCATAAACTTCTGCAAATAGATTACATTTTCCTCTATCTCTATAAGATCCGTCCTTCATGCTATCATTAATTTATTTTTCATCCATTTTTAGATAACTATCAACCATAGTCCAGTCCATCTTTTTAATTCCCTTTCCGTTGCTCTGCTTCATCAGATATGTCAATTTATCTATATCCTTTATTTCCATAATTTTATTGATCCATTGTGTCTTGGTAGGGATTAAATCTTGTTTCCAGAGTTTGGCCATCCAGCCAACTGCATTAAAGGGTCGAGGCATCAGGAAGATTGACAACCACTGGACTAGATGACCTTTAGGGACCCCTTTCTGCGATGCTACCATCCATTTTGCTCTAGTGACTCCAGAAATCATTTGGGAATGTCCCCCTTTTCACAGCTGTGACCCCTTCTGATGGTAAGATCTCAGCCCCATCCCATCATAGGGACGATTATAAAGAACAAGTATGTATTTCAGTTGCTCAGGCACGGCTGCTCTTGTATTACAAATCGCTATTAGTCTCCCCGGCTGTCACTGCCAGATATGTTTCTGTTAATTCCCACAACAGCCTTTCCAAGTAGGTCAAAATTCCCATTATAAGGCAAGGCAACTGAGGCGGAAAGAGAGCCATTTACATAAGAGCGCATGACCAGTTCGTGCAGAAAGGCATGGGACCGTCATCGCCTTTCAAACTATAGAAGGAGAATAACTGTTGCACCCCTGTGCTGCAGAGACACCTTAAAAACACCCTGGAGCCCCAGGCTGTAAGTAATGCACACTGCTCATTGAAGATGATATGTGAGCATTAGCAAATCAATGTTACAAGTCACTGAAACAAGGTTGGAGTCCACAAGGTACGAGGTACTTAGCAATCTTGAAGCAAGGCTCCACAGAAATCCAAGCACAAGAATAAACTTCAATCAAGGTAGTCAAAATTGGTCCAAGGAACACAGTCATGAGCTGGAACCAAAAAACAGGACCGTGAACTGGGACAGGAGAGTCACAACGCAATGCTTCTAGGAACATGACACGACAATCCAAAATACCCAGGAACAGGAACAAGAACTAGAACAAGGCTCAAGGTACAAAGTTTACAAGAACTTGGCATGAAAATCCCAAAGAACAAGGCAGGGAAACCCACAGGCACAAGGTATGAAAATCTACAAGATCAAGGCATGGAAATCCACAGGAACAAGGCATGAAAGTCCAAAGGAAACATGAAACAAGTGTCCATGAAGCAGGACCAAGCCTCTCGATGAGCAAAGTTACCACCTCTGAACTCCCTCTCAGAAGCGATTCCACTTAAAGCTTGACAAGAGTGGAAAACCTGGTTCTTTCAAGCCACCTTTGATTAAGATGAACAGTTGACTGAGTCCCACTCCACCTATATTCTAGCCTTCTGCACTTTATCTCTGCCCCATGTTACTAGTACTCCCAAGATATTGCACAATTACAATTCTATCCCTCTCCCTAAGATCAAAGATTGACGGGCCATTATGTCAATCCTGGCCTCTGGCCACGTTTTTATGGTGTGGTGGTGTGTTTTTATAATTATGTATTAATTTGTTGTAATTGGATTGTATTTTATATTGTTGTATTTTTGTATACTGCTGGGCTTGGTCCCCATGTGAGCTGCCCCGAGTCCCCTCAGGGAGATGGGGCAGGACATAAGAATAAAGTTATTATTAATATATTATAAGGCTTCTAGGAGCATGACATGATCATCTAAAATACCCAGGAACAAGAACTGGAACAAGGCTCAAGGTACAAGGCTTAGAGGAACTTGGCATGAAAATCCAAAGGAACAAGGCAGGAAAACCCTCAGGAACAAGGTATGAAAATCCACAAGATCAAGGCATGGAAATCCACAGGAACAAGGTATGAAAGTCCAAAGGAAACATACAACAAGAGTCCAGGACCAAGCCTCTCAATGAGCAAAGTTACCACCTCTGAACTCCCTCTCAGAAGCGGTTCCACTTAAAGCTAGAATCAAGGCCCCTTTCCATGGGAAGATTATTCAGAACTGGGCTCTCCAGGCCAATGGATACTCCACCATGGACATAAGAAGAGCTGTAAGGCCAAGAACAAGCCAGGAGAGTAAAGACAAAGATTCAGCCAGAGGAAAGCTGTTCTTACCAGACATCAAGGGAACCACTGACCGCATAGGGAAGCTGAGGAAGAAACACAACATACAAACTATCTACAGACCCAACAAGAAAATCCAGTGAACACTACAGTCAGCAAAGGACAAGAGGGATCCTCTCACATCTGCAGGAGTCTACCGTATCCCATGCAGCTGTGGACAAGGCTACAGAGGGACCACCAAATGCAGCAGCATTGCTCAAACACAAGTCAAAGAACATGAAAGGCACTGCAGACTCACTCAACCGGAGAAGTCAGCCATAGCAGAGCCCTTGATGAACCAACCTGGACACAGTATATTATCTGAGAACACAGAAATGCTTGACCACTCCAACAACTATCATGTTAGGCAACACAGAAAAGCCACTGAAATCCACAAGAATGTGGACAATTTCAACAGAAAGGAGGAAACCATGAAAATGAACAAAATCTGGCCACCAGTATTAAAACACTCCAAAATCAGAACAGTAAATAAGGAGCAGCACTCTGAAAACAGAAGAATTCCAGACAGGAATCAATCAGGGGCAGTAATGACTCTGAACAAAGGATTACCCCAGGCCAGGATGTGAGGCTGGGAAGGTCATTTAATGCTAACAAAGATAATTAATTTCAACATTCACACTGGCCTCCAACAGGCAAGAGTTCTTTTCCCCACCCAGGTTTGTCCACAGATATATAAACCTTCCTTGCTTAGTTTATCCATACCTCACAACCTCTGTGGATGCCTGCCATAGATGTGGGTGAAACGTCAGGAGAGAATACTTCTGGAACATGGCCAGACAGCCCGGAAAACACACAACAACCCATTCCTCAGAACCCTTTCTCATTAGTAACCATTCGCTCCTTCTCAAAACCTCCCTTTCTTTTCTCTGTTGAAATATTGCTTTCTTTCTGTCAACCTCTTATCAAGACTGGAATGCCCATCTGCCAAGGGATAATTCGATCTTGACTCTCCCAAGGAATGCGGTTCAAGCTGCCTGCTTGAAACCATTGTATGCCTACTCCCAGAATCCTCAGGAAGAGCAGACTCATCTAACTGGCTGTACAGAATCATCTACCTCTGGCTGCATGGGAATCCGAGGCCCCAATCCAGATTCATCCGACAGGTCAGGTGCAGGGACAATCACAGGCTGAACAGGCCCAACCTCAGGCTTACCTGACAGCTCAGGTGAGGCTGGGATACAACACTAATTCCCTTTTAGCAAAGCCAGGCTGGTTAGCAGCCAGCTGCAACAAATCACTCTAACCAAGAGGTCATGAGTTCGAGGCCAGCCCGGTGCCTGCGTCTGTCTCTGTCTCTGTTCTATGTTATGGCATTGAATGTTCGTCTTATATGTGTAATGTAATCCGCCCCAAGTTCCCTTCGGGGTGAGAAAGAAGGGTGGAATATAAATACTGTAACTAAATAAATAAATAAATTTTTCCAGGTTTGTAGTGTCTCAGAGACCCCCAAGTCATGACCCCGTCGCTATTACGGAGCAGACCGAGGAAGAGATGGGGTTTCCGCCATTTCCGCTTGATTCCGTCCCTTTCCAGGTGCCCACTGTTGACAATTCTAGCCCACAGTTCACAAGGAAGGGCCTTGGCTCTCAGCCCGGTTCTCCAGAGAATTTTAGTTTTGACCACTGATTATTTTGGGAGGCTCTGCGCGCGGAAAAACAGATTTTGAGAAGGAGCGCTCGTTTAGCAGAGAAAGCCAGCGTTAATTAGGCTGGTTCCCTTGAGAGTTTTCAGGGAGAACTGCATCTGGCAACGTTGTTGACTTTGGTCATTTTCCCTTGGGAAAGAGCTTGGTCACCTGGCTGAGGAGGAGAGCAAAGTCCCATAAAAGTTCTGGGCACCAAATAGATTTTGCGGTGTTCAACGTGTCAGTTGAGGGATTCACATCGACTCTAGTTCTGCAGCGCGTTACTCTCGAGTAGACCGGCTGCCTCTCGTCTTCCTGCCAAGCCTGGACAGCGATTCAGCTTTATCGCGACTAACTTTGCCTTGCTTTGCATCCTAGCCTCGGATTGAGCCCTGGAACTCTGGACAGTTCTTGCCTTAATTCCCCACTCAAACAGCCTAAAGGTTTGAGTGTGTTTCGGTTAATGGATTTAAAACTTTGAACTCTAATACTGGACATCTGCTTCCATATTACTGGACTATATATGACCTTTCCTGAAAGGTCTACTGCTGGACTATATACTATGCTTATTTTTGTTGCCTCCTTTATTTCCTTAATAAAGATATATTATTATTATTTATTATTATTAAATTTTATTTGTACCCCGCTAGCATCTCCCGAAGGACTCGATGCGGCTTACAAAGGCCAAGGCCTCAACACACAATATAACAATACAAAACAAAAAGCAAATTAAAAACAATAAAACAGTATAAACAACAAGCAATAACAATACTGTCAGGACCCAGGCTGCAGAGCACCAATAACCATGCACAGAGACCAGAATCTATCTAATATCTTTATTAAAGGAATATATAAAGTCAATAAAAACAAGTGAAGAATATAGTTCAGAGGTAGACCTTACAGGAAAGGTCAAATTTAGTCCAGGAAAACAATGTCCAATATGTGATATTAGAGTCCAAAGTTATAATCCAATAACCAAAACACACACTTTGCCGAGCAAAGTGTGGGGAAATGACAAGGTCCTTTAGTCCAATGGAGCTTGACAACAAGGCTGGAAAACAAACTAGATTCTTGGCAAACAAGACTTGATTCGAGGCAACAAGAAGCAAGAAGCAAGAACAGGGTCCGTGGCGAGGTCCGGGGAACAAGGCAGGCTTGGAACTAGAACAAGGTCCTGGAAACAAGGGTCAGGAGTAGCGTAGTCCACACACGATCTCACTCCTGAAGCTGACGAATTGACTCCGCAAGGATCTCCTTTCGGGTAAACACCTATATAGGATCTTGTTTTCCCGCCAAGGAACACTTTCCCTGGGGAACAAGAAGTGAAACCCAGACTGTGTCCAGATGCATGACTCCTTAAGATTTCCCAAGGGAAACAGGCTTAATCAGCTAATTGTCTGGCAGCGATTCTGGCGCTTCGGCGATTCGCCTCCCTAGCGCCTCTATCTCTATTATAATTATCCCTACGAGAGAACGGGGGAGAATTCTGCCCAAGGCTTGTTTGGCTGACTTCTTGAGGGCAAACATCCTGCAGGTGCAGGGGCTCCAATTCTGACTGAATCGGTGGGAAACCCAAGTTTTCCTCTTCGTCTGCCACAATAGTACTAGGAACGGGACTACATGGCCCATGAGACATCACAAATACGCTAAAACACAATAGAACTGGGCCGGGCCAGAGTAATGGGTACAAGATTAAAAATGCTGATGTGACAGGTGATATATAAGGCTTATAGGGCAAGTGCAGAGTGTGATATGCGATCTTAATTCTAATAAATTAATTCTAATAATTAATTCTAATAAAGATATTAGATTGTTTATTGGCCTTCGTGTCTGATTCCCAGTGCTCATGCTGCCTGAGGTGTCTTGCCCATCAAAGAGCAAGCCGTCCCTCAATATTTCAACAGAGATAGCTCACTGCCGTGTATGACCAAAGAGCAGATAAAGTATTTAATCCATGCTTCATTAAGTGTGACCTCAGCTCTTTCAGTGTGCATCCATGAATGCAGTTTAGCACCACTTGAATTGCAATAGCTCCACCCTATGGAGACCTGGGATTTGTAGTTTTACAAGGCTTTGAACCTTCTCTGCCAAAGAGTGTGTCTGGATGGCTGAACGAATGCAGATCGGCACCACTTGAACTGCAATGACTCGATGCTATGAGATCTTCCTGGGAGTTGCAGTTTAGTAAGGTCTTTTCTGACAAAATATGCATCTATACCAGGCATGGGCAAACTTGGGCCCTCCAGGTGTTTTGGACTGCAACTCCCACCATTCCTAACATCCTATCGGCTGTTAGCCTAAAGGTTTGAGTGTGTTTCGGTTAATGGATTTAAAACTTTGAACTGTAATACTGGACATCTGCTTCCATATTACTGGACTATATATGACCTTTCCTGAAAGGTCTACTGCTGGACTATATACTCTGCTTATCGGCTGTTAGGAATGGTGGGAGTTGCCGTCCAAAACACCTGGAGGGCCCAAGTTTGCCCATGCCAGGTCTACACTGTTGAGCCATGGCTCCATGCAAAGGAATCCTGGGAGTTGTAGCTTGGGGAGTCCC